>NC_041333.1:42670257-42737897 GCF_004354835.1 Perca flavescens
ACACAGGTAAACAACAGGTAAACAGCAGGTAAACAACAGATAAACAACAGGTAAACAGCTGTGTAACTCACCTGTACTGTGGTAAACAGACGTTGATGCTAAAATTAAGTTAGCTAACAACAACTCAAGTTAGCTTCCCAGCTAACGTCAAACCACGGCAGGCCTAGCTAACCGTTAGCTACCTGTTAGCTAACAGTGTAGAATGCACTGACTGTGTATGGCTAACACTTAGCACACTCCGTCTAACAGCTAACCGTAAACTTTACCGGAGATTCACCGGAGACGTACTACCCTGGTACTGCCACTGAACACCCGCGTGAATCAACTGTTGACACAGTGCGCTTGCGCAGTCCCTCCTTAGCCCACAGCCAATTACAGCAGCCCGTTCTCCGCCGACAGCCAATCACAGCAGCCCGTCCTCCGCCCACAGCCAATCACAGCAGCCCGTCCTCCGCCCACAGCCAATCACAGCAGCCCGTCCTCCGCCCACAGCCAATCACAGCAGCCCGTCCTCAGCCCACAGCCAATCACAGCAGCCCATCCTCCGCCCACAGCCTGAAACACTTTTTAATTAAACGTAATTTACAAAGCGACTGAAAGCTAATATTATTACTAACCCTAACTAGAAAATGCATTTCCTGCAGAAAATGCGTGGGAATGCTGAATAGCTGAATTGCTAAAGCTAAACTGGATGAATAGCTCAAATCCGTAAGAAGAAGTTGAAATAGTGAGAATAGTTGAAAAAGTGGAAATCGTTAAAAAGTTCAAAGTTGACGCTAAACTGAATTGTTGGCTATAAAAGTTGAAAAATGACAAAATATGTAGAACATTGTGAGGTCTTTAGCTGAAGCTGAAGAATAGTTGAAAAAGTGGAAATTGGTTCAATAAATGTGAATTTCATTGAAAAGTTGAAGAACACCACTAATAAAATATAATATAATATATAATAATAAAATCATTTCTTGAAATACATTTGTAGAAAAGCAGTAAGCTAAACTGTAATACTGTCAAAAGTGGAAGTTTCAATAAATTGACTAAAAAGACTTATTATCAGCCATATCCATTGCATAGAACAAACAAGAGAGAAAAGAGGGATAGAGAGGAAAGGAGAGAGAGAGAGAGGGGAAAGAAAGAAGAAAGAGAGAGAGAAAGATAGGGGGGAGGGAGGGGGGGGGGGGAGAGGGAGGGAGAAGGAGGGATGGAGAGAGAAGG
Organism: Perca flavescens; assembly: GCF_004354835.1. NCBI lineage: Eukaryota > Metazoa > Chordata > Actinopteri > Perciformes > Percidae > Perca > Perca flavescens. Next base: position 42,671,470 of record NC_041333.1, read on the forward strand.
AAATAGAGAGAGAGAGGGACAGGGAGAGGGAGAGGGGGGAGAGAGAGGGGGGGAGAGAGAGGGGGATGAGAGAGAGAGAGAGGGAAAGACAAAGACAGAGAGAAAGAGAAGGAGAGAGAGGGAGAGACAAAGAGAGAGAAAGAGGAAAGAGAGGGAAAGAGAGAGAGGGATAGAGAGAGAAAGAGAGGATAGAGAGGGAGAGAGAGAGGCAAAGGGAAAGAAAGAGTCAGAGAGAGGGAAAGAGAGTGATAGAGAGAGAGAAAGGAAGAGAGGGGGAGGTAGAGACAGGGAGGGAGAAGGAGGGATGGAGAGAGAGAGATAGGGATAGAGAGAGAAAGAGAGAGAGACGGATAGAGAGGTAGAGAGAGGCAGATGGAAAGAGAGAGATAGAGAGGGGGAGCGAGAGAAGACAGACAGACAGACCAGAACAAGAGAATAGAAGAGAGAAGGCAGACATATTCATATTCCAGCCTGTAGTATCTGGGTGTGTATCTGTTGTCATGGTAACGACTGGCCAGTGAATGTTTGTAGTAGTTGAAGTAGTGAGAGTAGTAGAAAAAGTGGAAATCGTTTTAAGAAGTATGAATTTCATTAAAAAGCTAAAAGTTGACGCTAAACTAAACTGTTGGCTTCAAAAGTTGAAAAATGACAAAATATGTAGAACATTGTGAGGTCTGAGAGGGAGAGACAAAGAGAGAGAAAGAGAAGGAAAGAGAGAGGGAGAGAGAGAGAGAGGAGAGAGAGAGAGAGAGAGAGGGAAAGAAAGAGATGGAGAGAGAAAGGAAGAGAGTGGGGAAGAGAGGGAAGGAGAAGGAGGGATGAAGAGAGAAGGAGAGAGAGAGAAAAAGAGAGAGAGACAGGGAGAGAGAAAGAGAGAGGCAGAGGTAAAGAAAAAGAGACAGAGAGAGAGAGAGAGGGAAAGAGAGAGATGGAGGGAGGGAGAGAGACAGAGAGGGAGGGAAGGAGATAGAGAGGGAGTGAGGGAGACAGAAAAGAAAAAGAAGGAGTGAGGGAGGGATACAGACAGAGGGAGGAAAGAAGACAGAGGGAGGAAGGGAGACAGAGGGAGGAAGACAGAAGTAGGGTAGGAGACAGCGAGAGACGGAGAATGAGGGAGGAGGAGGGAGACAAAAACAAAAAAACAGAGGAGGGACGGAGAGAGAAAAGGAGGGAGGGAGGGAGACACAGACAGATTAGGAGACAGACAGAAGTGGAAGGCAACAGATCTAGACTACTGTTCATATTACTGCCTGTAGGACCTGGGTGTGTATGTGAAAGTGTTGTCATGGTAACCCCCAACTAACAGTTGCATTTTCAGCTTTGAATAAACCGTTCAGGAATTATTACAGCAACAGTGGGGCGTGCGTTATGTTTTATTCGTCCCTCCTGGTCGGGATGATTGAAGCCATATAAACTTCCCACAACTTCAATATGTTACATGAATGGTACTCCCAAAAGGTGTTATTTTAGATAGATTGTTGCTGGGCTATACGGCTTGGTGAGTATCTGTTAACAACTCATTGCCGTCACCTTGAAGCGTGTATTAAGCGGTTTTTGAAATATTATGCACTGTGGACGATTCTGCCATTTTTATAGCTAGAACAGTACGTTTTCCCATTTATATCATGTTTCTATTGTGGAAAATGTCGTTTCACTAGGCTTTTACGTGGGTTAGGCCCCTGCACATCCAAATAAGTTCCCTTAACAACCCACAGCCCATCAGTCTCCATAAGATAACATGGGAAAACTTGACCGCCTACCTGGTGGGGCCCAAATATATTTTCATCTTTCTAAAACTGCTTTTCCATGTCTCACCTCCATAAATTATTGTATAAACACAGATATTTGTGCATTTACTTAAAATACATGGAGTTACAGCCAGGTCGGGGACAGTTGAAACAGCGGTGTCAGGAGCTCGCTGGCCTTGAAACACTTTCAGGCACAACAAAAGGATCGGATATTTGTTTGGCAGTGGAAAGAGTTGTGGAGAAGAACAACTTGAAGTGAGAAAATATGAAGGGCATCACGACCGATGGAGCTCCGGCAAAGGTCGGTAAGCATTCTGGTCTCGCTACACTGGTGTCAGAGAAAGTCCGCCAGTGTGGGGGACAGGTTTTAAATTACCATTGCATTTTACATCCAGAGCAGTTGTGTGCCAAATCAACCGGCCTGAAGAATGTGATGCAAGACGTTGTTTCCATCGTCTAGAATATTCGCTCCCAGGTGCTCTCACATCATCAGTTCCCAGCGATGCAGTATGGGGATGTGCTGTACCACCAGGAGGTGAGGTGGCTGAGCAGAGGGAAAGTTTTCTGCCGCTTTTTTGAGTTGCGTGATGTGATCAGGGAGTTTCAAGCTAAAAAGAAAAGCAACTTTCAAGTGGCCGCAGACGAGCAATGGATTGCCGACCTGGCTTTTCTGATGGACATTACAGAGCTACTGAATACTCTAAATCTTCAGCTCCAAGGGAAGGACCAGGTTATCAGCCAGATGTATGATCACGTCAGAGCCTTCAAGCAAAACCTGTTGTTGCCTTCTCTGCTGTTTCTATTGGCGTTCCGATGACACGTCAGCATCTTTATTTTGACAGGCCTCCGGTCCCATTCCCGCCCAATAAGCCCGCACTTTGTGTCAATATTGTTTCCCCAGCGGCCCGGGTCACTGTTGTACGGGTCTGTCTGACTCGTCTCCCCCTAACTTGTTTGTGGCGTGGTCCTCTCTCTGGGGCTCGTGTGCTAACCCTAACCCTAACCCCCTGGTCCTCCCCTCCATCTCCAGCTACATCCACCTGCACGGCCTGCGCCTCCTCCGCTCCCTCCGGTGTGTGGGATAGCGATCTTCCTCCGGTGCTGGGTCCATCTTCAGCAGTAGCAGCTGGTTTAAAAAATCCCCGACATTTTCCACTTCACTCAATCATAGAGGGACACACCCCAAAACTAACTCTAGACATTCTGATAGGTAAGCCCACGGGCCATAGGCTATAGGGCCACGTGGGTCACTCCTAATTTGGATCAATCAGCAGCCACGTAATGTGCGATTAGAGTGATTGACAGAAAACCCGACAAGTTACAAAACAATATGACCTTTTCAGCTCATCATGAACGTGAACATGGGAGGCCCCTGAACGTGGGAGGCCCCTGGGCTTCAGCCCAGGTAAATCCGTGCATTAAAGCTGCCTTGCCTTCACACACGACCAAGTACAGTGTAGGAAAGAGCCCAGCTCTGCAGCACATTGGAAACATGTATCAGATAGATCAGGCTTAGACCTGTGAATTTTCTCTGGGTTCAAATACAGCTGATGAAGGAAACTAGAGTGGACAAGCCTGTACCGGGCATTAATCATGGCAGATAAACTGTCAGCTCTGACCAACGTTGGTCTTCAATCGTGATATTTACGTCTGATTCCCACCTCTCCTTAGACCTGTACAGAGCCAGTTTAGAACATTCAGATATTAACAAAGAATATACTTTAGAAATAAACTTATTTGGACCACTATCATGTATCAATTTTTCCATTTCCGTGAGTTTGGGTACAGCCATGGTATTGTTCAAAGTGCTTCTCAGGAATGACCACAGTTGGAGGTAACAAAAGAAAGTATTGTTAGACAAATTGTGTTTTCTTCTTAATTGTTCAAAAGTCATGAAGAATCCGTTCTCATAATAGTGCTCCAATTTACCAATCCCATTATGATAGCATGCTTCCAGGATCCTATTGTTTACAGTCAGAGGGATAAGGTCATTTTGTTTTAAAAGGTGATTTTGGTGACAGTCCTATCTCCTTGCCAATGGTTTTATGTACATCATACCAAAGTTTAATGAGATGTAATACAATTGGGTTAGGAGTCTTTTTGGACGAAAGTCTGCAGTTGTAGTTACAACTACAATTACTGTCTTTCAAAGAAGAAAATGCAACATGTGTCATGGTGCTGTCTGTTTTCCCTCTCCCCTCTCCCTTGTTTTTTGTCTGTCATGTGCTGAGTGGGTGTGGCGATCCTGGCTCTCTCTCCCTCCTCGTCAGGACACCTGTGGCTTCCTGTTCACCTGATTCACATCCACCAATCACCTCTCCTGTTTTAAAACCCCAGCTTTCCAACCAGTCTCTGCCAGATCGTCCGTTCACCCAAGTGGTAACACTCGCTACGTCCAGCCTCAGTGTTTTTGAAAGACTGCTTTTCTTTTGTATACCTGTTGCAAGCCTTGTTTTGTGTTTTTGTGTCCATATTCCCCCTACAGCCCTGGAAGGCCAGTCTGCCTGTCTGAGCCTTGTTCTTCTCTCGAACCTGCTTCTCACCTGTCTGCCCGCTCTCAGCCCCAGGGGATATCCAGCACCTGCATCACTCATTGTTTTTGTTCAATAAACCTCAATACCTGTTCCGACCTTTTTCCGTGTCTGCGCTTGAATCCAGACAGCCCAGCCTAACAACATGAACCCAGGATGGAGTTGTGTCACTCTCAAAAAGAGACCAAAGAAATCGCATTTGGGCTGGAAAGTAAATTTTTTTTAAATTGGGTAGCTGAAGTCCCCCTGACTTATAGTCCCATGTCAATTTCTCCAAAGATATTCTTGGTCCCTTGTTATTCCAAATGAACTGTCTTACGATTTTATTAACCTATTTAAGCCCAAATTTTTCCTAGACATGCAAATATGAAAATCACGTGTTATAAGCAACACTTTGAAATAATCAACAATTATTTTTTTTAAAAATTTAGAAAAGTAGATGAAAAAGTGTGTTTTATTGCCGGTCACAATTGTGACCGTGGGATATCTGGCGTATTCTCAATTAAAGGTTGCTCAAATCGTTTTTTTTTTTATTAAAATAAGGGTATTCTGACAGCAATCACTGAAACAGGATACTTCATCAGGAACTTGAGACTTTCCACACTGATATGAACACTGAGACCAATGGCAAAAATAAAGATAAAAATACTGTATGTTAACATTGTTTATTTATTTGAATACAACTTGCAATAGCATTACTTCAGCGTAACATGTATTGAAACATTTGTAACTAAAATTAAACATTTTAAATTGTAGTTTAGTGCAATATTGTAATGTTGGCATGACATTTTAGTGCAACATTCACTAGAAAATGTACAATACAGTCATGTACTTCATTCACATTGAACATAAAAACTTCAGGAATGATGTACCCTCGAGTATACCATCAAGAAGAGGCCTCATGTAACAAAAATTAAATGTATTTAGATTAGAGGCAGGTATACGGTAAAGAGGTAGGCGCCAGAACAAAGTGCTTGATTCTGTTTCTGTATAACTATTTTGAACCACAGTCAGACATCTTATTACAGTAACAGAGAACATAAAGTTAACATTTAGGATGGAGGCCAGACATCCCACTGTCATACAGCATCTTTTGACTCAACTGACCTTTCTCAAAAAAACATTTTGTCTCTTGTACTCCTATATTCTTTATTTGTTGGCATTTTCTGCCCTTTTATATTCACTTTTATCTTCTTTTCTACTTTCTATGGTATCTCTTGAAGCACTCAATATGCAGTGGAGTGTTGCATTTTTCACATGCATAGGTGGTGCGTTTATCACAAAGACGACATCTCAAGAACCGATTCCCTGTGTTGACTGGCCATTGAGAGACTTGGTCATATCTTGCTTGATCTCGAACAGTAGTGGCCAGTAGAGATCTCCTTCCATGGCTCAGTGGCTTTGTGCCAAACCTTTGTATAAGAGATTGTGCCACTACCCGTGTGAAGGTGAGCAGATCAATGGTCCCTCCCATAACATCTCTGTAAAAGTAATAGCTATTCACGAGTGCACTGTTGAGAGACCATGCAAAGATGGGCCACCACCGCTTCTTGGACCTGATTGTGATGCTGTATCTTGAGGCCTGTTGGTCATGAAGATCAACACCTCCCATATGCTCATTATATTGCTTGATGCATTGTGGTTGTCGGACTTGGTCAAAAGCATGTCGCTCTTTGTTCCATCGTTTGACAATGGACTCAGTGTAGTTCTTCTCCATGTTTGTTGCCATAGTGACAACATTGTTGTCCTTCCAGCGGACCAGCAGCTTCTCTCCTTCTGTTAGAACTTGAGTGGTTCCTCGGGGCAACTTGTTGAATTCTTTCTTTGGTGTGAAGGGGCGTCAAATAGACGGTTGTCCCTTACTGTCCCACAGCTCCCATATCCTCTCTTTGTCATCTCATCCAGAAGTGAAAGGGAAGTAAAGAGGTTGTCATGATGGAATTTACAACCTTCAGGCACTTCACCTTGCTCTGCAAGACCTAGAACGACAGTCGGCCCCTGGCCTAACCCAGTTTGTGGGAGGAGTGTAAAGCGTCCCCCGTATGGCTCCATATGATGCATGTACCCCTTGTATGAGGCAAGGCTCCAGATTTTATAACCAAAATGGATTGGTTTGCCTTTGATAAACTGCTTGCATCCATGGCGGCCATAATATCGTATCATGCTTTCATCCACAGCCAGCCATTCTGGATATGGCATGACTTTGTACGATTTGTTGAGCTCGGTGAAGATGGACCTGACCTTGAAAAATGGGTCCTCTGTGATCTTTGTGTTGTCAACGAAATGCACTGAGGCCATGATCTCGTCAAACCGATTCCTCCGCATTGCATTTGAAATGCATTCATTATGTACATCATTGTCAAGTGACCAGTGCATACGCCTTCTTGGAACAGCGCTGTAGCCAGATGCCAGTAAGATCCTATAGAATGTAAGGAGCTCCTCCATATTCATATTCAGTTGCCTGGCCTTGGTCTGGGTGGAGTAGAGGTTGGACATTTCAACATTAATTTCTCTTAGGGTGGGCGGATACATTAGGAGGAAAACATCCATTGGATCAGGACAGCCCTGTTTGACACACTCAGCAGCATTTGGGCTGTATACTTTGTATTCAGGAAAGCTAACAGTGGTCGGCCTCTTTGATTGTTTGAACACTCTGTCTTTATTTTTTACCAACTCTGGCTGTGTCCATGGCCCTTCTGGCTGGCCCCTCTGGTGGCTAGAAGTCCTGCTAGAAGGTTCGTCAGACCCACGATTCTGGCAGTTAGAGGAACTTGAAGTTTTATTGGACTTGCTTTTCTGGCGGCTAGAAGACCTTGAAGGTTTCTCAGACTGGCCATTCTGGTATTGAGAGGACCTTGGAGTGTCTTTAGACTTGTTTCTCTGGCGGCTAGGATATCTTGGAGGTTTCTCAGACTGGCCAGTCTGGTGGTATGAGGAAGGTGGAGGCTCTTTAGTCTTATCTCTTTGGTGGCTAGAAGAGCTTGGCTCTTCAACAGTAGATGCTGGTGAAGAAGAGGTTGGCTCTACAACAGTAGACGCTGGTGAAGAAGAGGTTGGCTCTTGTGGTTGCCTGGTATGCCTTATATAGGCCCTGAATTCTCCATGTTCAGTGGTGACACTTGGTAAGGAAGGGCTGGTGGGGGAGAGGGGTGGGGGCTCATACTCAGTTTTGTTCCGGTCATCATCTGTCTCCAACAGTTCAGCATGTGCATTTAAAATCCTGGCTGGCAAATGGCCCATCTCCCCCTCATAGGCCATATCTGACCCATCACTATCACAATCACTTATAATGGCATCTTTCTCATTTTGAGGTATGATTGCAATGTTGCATGCCTTGTCTGGGCCGTCACCTACACCCAACATGTCAAGGACTTCACTTAAAGTAAATCTAAAATAAAGAAAAAATGTAGGTAAGATACAACAAGAATTTCGTTTGTATATAAGTATGTGTGCATCTAGAAACAACATTCTATCCCACCGGTCATTATTGTGACCGTTAACATGTTAACTCATTCTGCAAACACGCCAAAGACATTTGAATGATTACAAATGTACATATCATAACTAGACAACTTAAAGAGCATGTGTGCAAAAAATCTTTTTCCTATGTTTATTTTAACATACTTTACTAACCTTTTATTTGGGAGCTTTGAGGCAGTCATCCTCTTCTCATGGTGCAACCAGGAAGTAAACAGCTCTTGTCATGTGACAATTTACTCAAAACATGTGACACTGCACACATTTCATTAAAACACTCTATTATTTCAATATTTAATGAAAGAGTATTGGGAAATTCACCAGTAACATTTTTAGAGGCTTATAAATCTTTTTTTTTTTTTTTTTTTTTTGGTCATTTGTGACCGATGGGTTGAAATGGGTTAAGAGTTTTAAAAAAAGTTTGAGGTAATGGAATAGGCAGTGATCGAAAGAGATAAAAATGTAAGAGAGCAAAATGTTAATTTTAATGCAATTAATCCTCCCGATCAAAGTGATGGGGAGGCTAATCCATCTGTGTAGATCTTCAATTTTTTTAAGTAGTGGACTGTAATTTAATTTATACAGATTTTTTAAGTTATTGTCCACTACTATACCATGGTATTTTATTCCAGTTGGGGCCCATTTGAACGCAGATGCACTTTGACTCGCAGAGTAGTTGAATGTTGTTAATGGGATTATTTCACTTTTATCATAGTTTACCTTATATCCTGAGACAGTACAATAGGTGCCCAATAAATCCTGCAGTTGAGTAAGAGAGTGAGAAGGGTCTGTTAGATATAAGAGAACATCAACAGCTAGTAAATTAATTTTATGGGTTGTCTGACCAACCTTAAAGCCTTTTATATCAGGGTCCCTTCTAATTGCCTCGGCCAAAGGCTCAATGGCTAAGACAAACAGACTTGGGGACAGTGGACATCCCTGTCTACTGGATCTATTTAGGGAAAACGGTGATGAGATTTGCCCATTAGTAGTAATCCTTGCTTTGGGTTTGTGATATAGGGTTCTCACCCAGCTAATAAATACTTGTCCAAAACCAAATTTAGTTAATACCTTAAATAAAGAGGGCCATTCCAGCCTATCAAAGGCTTTTTCGGCATCTAACGCTACAGCCACAATGTGATCAGATCTTGATTTAGCTAAATGGATTATACTAAAGAATCTATTTAAGTTATTGGCAGATAGGCGTTTTTGAATAAAGCCACTCTGGTCTGGGTTGATTATTTTTGGTAGTATCAGACTAAGCCTATTTGCTAACACCTTAGAAATCAATTTATCATATGAGTTCAATAATGAGATGGGCCTATAAGAGGCACATTTTAACCAAAAAGGAAAACAAAAAGGAATTAAAGCTGCAAGCAGTGATGGACCGGCCCTCACGCCTCTGCGCGCATCGGGGATACCGGCAGACGCCGCTCCTTGCGACCGTGCATTTGCGGGACACTCAGACACAACAAACCATCACCAATTAAAAAGGAAGTCTCTGCTGAGTTTAATGATACCTCACACAAGACTCTACCTTAGATAGGTCAGCATTTATGAAAGGGGGCGTGGCTTGAAAATAGGGGGCGGGCCAAACCATCACGAATGAAGAAGGAACTCTCTGCTGAGTTCAATGACACCTCATGTAGACCACACATTCTAAGTTTCATGTAAATCGGATAATGTTTGTCATATAAGGAGAATTTCCTGTTGTCAGCTGGGGGCGCTATGACCAAAAGTAAATTTTGGCCTGTAGGTGTCCTCAGGCCTGGACCCTTGTCAATCGTGAGAAATTTCGGGCAGATACGACAACGTACACTCAAGTTACAACAACTTCTTTGTTCATCGCTAAACACTCAAAATGGCCGCCACGCCACGCCCACACCGTCTGACGAAAAGTTTTTCTTTTAATAACTTTTCATCGTTAAGGTGTTGGGATGGTGCAGACCAAGTTTGAAGTCCATCGGATGAAATCTCTAAGAGGAGTTCGTTAAAGTATAGCACCTTGACTTTTAGGCCTACTTCCTGTTGCCACTAGGGGGCGCTATGACTTTAAGTAAATATCGGCCTTTATTTGTCCTCAGGGTTGGACTCTTATGAATCCTGAAAAGTTTCGAGGTAATCGGACAACGTACACTCGAGTTACACCCACTTCCAGTTTTGATGGCGAAACGCACAAAATGGCCGCCCCACCACGGCCACGCCCTATGACAAAAAGTTTTTCTTTTAACAACTTTTCATCTTTAACGTCTTAAGATGGCACAGACCGAGTTTGAAGTTGATCGGATGAAATCTCTAGGAGGAGTTCGTTAAAGTACGACATGTGGAAATGGCCAAGATCGCAATAATTTTGAACTTTGAAATCAAAATGGCGGACTTCCTGTTGGGTTTAGGGTATGGCTCTAATGAAGTGTTTTGTACATCTTGACATGTTACATATGTGTACCAAGTTTCGTGAGTCTACATTTAACGCACTGCAGGGGCTCAATTGTTTTTAACGTTTTAGGGGGCGCTAGCGAGCCATTTTTGTGCGCCTATTCCTGAAAACCTTAAAATACGTACATTTTCACCAGACTTGATGCGACCGCCAAATTTGGTGAGTTTTTGAATATGTTAAGCCCCTCAAAAAGCCAATTCATTTGACGGGAAAATAATAATTCCTTCAGTTTAAATAGGGCCTTTGCCGCTGTCGGCGCTCGGGCCCTAAAAATACCCTGAAACCAGCATATAGAATCCCACAGTGCCAGCCCCAAAACATGTGGCACACCTCCCTTCATCTGGAAAGGTCTTGTATTAATTAAATCTAAGGTCTCCTGCCCCCCGGGGTCTCTCCGACATATAATATAAGACATTATATGAAACACGCTAGAGTAACAATGACTGCAATTTCTTTAAAAAAAACAAAAAAACTGGTGAACAATATCATAAGGCAGTGGTAGCTTACATTTTGTGCGATGACCACAAAAATATTCTTTTGTTGTTTTAAATACTTTCTTTTTCCCATCTGGGAGTAGCAGGATAGAGTAAAGCAAACTGGACATCCCTGGATCAACGCGGCCCTCAGCCTCTCCTCCGTGGATGGTCTTGGTACGAGTGCCCGGTGGGCTCGCTCTGTTATCAGGTGTCCCCAGTAGGTTGCACCTGACCGTGCATCATCTTGCTAATGCTAGCTTCCTGTTGCAGCCTTTCCTCTTCGCTCGATGCAAAAGGCACAATTACCGAATTAGCTTAACCCCTAGCCTAGCTTGCTTATTTTTAGATATTAGGTCCATTGAGCATCTTATAAATCTGAATAGATGAAGATTTTGTTTTTTTAAAGGGTTAAGAGTGTTTTTAAGGATAAAATCTCGGAGAGCCTTCAGAGATGCATCCTTCTAGCTCCGCTGCATCATGTGACCCCTGCAATGGTTCCATGTTATCTTGTTTAGAGTACTCAGTATAATATTATTCTATGCAAACAGTTTAATAATAACAAGAGAGAAAGTATGTAAATCATAATTTCCCAAGGAAACAGGTTAGCCTGGAGCTAGACACAAAGCTAGCTAGCTAGCGTCTGTAACGTTAATCAGATACTGGTGTAACTACTGTATGCTCTTAATGTAATATACCTGCAATACTGTAGTACCTGTATTTGAAATAAACACCCAAATACAAGCCTGGTACCTTCTGCTGTTCAGGTACATAAAGGCCACGGCTTTTATTGGAGGAAATATGGTATATAGTAATGGTAAGTCTCTTTGGATAAAAGCTTCAGCTAAATGACATGTAATGTAGAAAAAGCCGCTCTCTTTCTCTTTTCAATGTCCTGTTTCTTTTTCGGGGCGTAGAAAGTTCCTGAAATTAGGATTTAGAATATGTGTGGAATAGTTTACCTCATTATATCAGGGAATGTTCCTCTCTTATAGAGTTTAAACGACATTTAAAAGCTTACTTTTTCACTCTGGCTTTTGATCATTTATGAGTGCTGTGTTAATGGTGTGATAGGATTTTAGTAGTATTTAGTAGTGGCAAGGTCCAGAATTTAAATGTCTTGATGATTGTGTTATTTTATCTCTTGTACAGCACTGTGGTCAACTTCTGTTGTATTAATATGTGCTTTATAAATTAATTGAACATTGAACATTGGTCCTCCATGTTTCCTTCTTCAAACTTGCCAGAAAGACCACAAACACATCACAGTAACTTGATGCTTTTATTGTGAAAGACCACAAACACATCACAGTAACTTGATGCTTTTATTGTGAAAAGAGACAGAACTCAAAACTAAACATGACACAAGTCAACGGCATTTCTACAGTTTGATGATCACAGCTTCCATCTTTAAAGAAGTTTACAATGTTCACCAGGAATCTGTTCAATCATTCTGAATTATTTTATACAATGTTCATTCATTAGTTCAATAACCTGAAATATTTCTGTTAGTGTGATCCTGTACAGACTCAACTGATCAGCAGTGAGAAACAGGAGGAAACTCTCCGTCCTACAGAGGACACAGAGACACTGAGGCATCAGGAGATTGGAACCCAAACCCAATCCCAGGATAGAGAGGCTGAGTGAATGTGGTGTTGAAGGTGTAGAGGTGGATCAGTGAGTCAGAGGAGACTGTGTAGAAAGACAGAGAGCCAGCAGGACAGTCCACATACACTGCTACTCTACCAGAGACAGAGGAGGAAGAGATGGATGTTGGTCTGTTATTGTGCCAGACAGAGTAGCCACGATCAGAGCAGGTCAAACTCCAGGACTGATCATTAGATCCAAACTCACAGTCTCTACTGTCTCCTATCCTGCTGATTCCTCTGTAACTCACTGATATATAAACCACTCCTTTCCTCTCAACCTCCCAGTAACAGCGACCAGTCAGACCATCTCTACACAGCAGCTGATGACAGTCAAACCTCTCTGGATGATCAGGATATGGCTGATTCTCCCCCATCACTAATGTCACCTTCCTGTTGTTGTCAGACAGTTTGAGTTTTCTGTTCACTGTGTTTGTGTCCAGTGTGAGTTCACAGGAATCTGATGGAGAGAACGAGACACAACACAGCTGCAGTTATTAACCAATCAGCACTCTGATGATGACATCAGAGGGTTGAATGAGTGATGTCACAGTTTGATGAATGAAATTAAAACAGACTTACACTTCCTCAGACCTGGTGTCAACCATCTGACTCCAGCAGGCTCCACCCTGAAAGGAGGAGGGGGGGGGGGCATTGTGGTGGCAAATTTTATTTTAACCATTTTGTTTAATGATGTTAACCATTTGTTTAATGATTGTTTTAAACCTCCACAAAATCCTACTCCTTCCTCTTAGACTCTTAAAGACCAGAGAGGGACAGCTGCAGCCATGAACTCTCAGCCTAGAAGTTTTATTTTTAAGAAACTCTAGCTTCTCATTTTGTTTAACTTTTAGCAGACAAAGTGAAGAAGGCCAAAAACCATGTCTCCTTCTGTCTCCTGAGATAAACTGTTGTTTAGGCTAATGTTAGGAACAGAGAGCAGAGGGGAAGGTGAGACAATAGTGTGACTGTTAATGATGTCCTCTTTTCAACTATGAGCATGCTAAAGATATTTGAAGAGGGGTGGCTTAACGGAGTTTCTTCACTATATGATGTTTGGATGTTTAGACTTTAGGTTAGAAAGACATTTTCAGTTGTGCTGCTGTACCTTTGAAACTGTGTTTCTCCATTTGCAAATGTAAATAAATACTCAAAGACCAAACTTTGGTTTAATTCTCAAACAGTCGTTATTCCTTTTGATTTTATCATGAATATCACTAAACCCTATTGCTTCAAGAAAAACTTCCACCACAGCATTACATCACTCTCACACACACAGCTTCATTCTGATCAAATGTAGAGTTGGAATTTACTCATTTATATTCATATTTGGGCTGTCAATCAATTAAATAATGTAATTCAGTTTAATTTCCTTTGTGTGTCCAAGTGTCCAATCATAAGAGAAGTTATGTCATGACACTTTCCAGATAGAGGAGGTCTAAGTCAGGATTTTATTTCATAGTACGCACAAAAGCCGTCCTCCTCTAAAGCTGTTTACTGCTCCAGAAATCAGCTGTTCTTATAATAGACTATTTGATGTGTATGAGAGTGTGTTCCTAGTGTACTTTATCATATCATAATGACCAGGTCATGAGAATATTACTGAAACTACAGCTTTTTGTTCTATAGGATGGAGAAGTCTGTCTCTAGTTCCTGATAAACTCATCTACAGTATAGGCTGCTATATGAACGCTGTGCTATTCAACCACAGCGGCATGAAAATAAAAGCCCTACAGAGGGACATGAATGAGATATGTTATAGGGTACTAATGACAGCATGTGACTATAACGTTTGGACATTTATGCATTCATGAATATATAAATCGGATGGAGATGTCTGTCTCTAGTTCCTGATGAACTCATCTATATATATATATATATATACACAGGCCAAAAGTTTGGACACACCTACTCATTCAATGCGTTTACTTTATTTTCAAGGCTATTTACATTGTAGATTCTCACTGAAGGCATCAAAATACATACAATAACACATGTGGAATTATGTACCTAACGAAAAAGTGTGAAATAACTGAAAACATGTCTTATATTCTAGTTTCTTCAAAGTAGCCACTCTTTGCTCTGATTACTGCTTTGCACACTCTTGGCATTCTCTTGATGAACTTTTCAGTCTTGAAGGAGTTCCCAGAGATGCTTAGCACTTGTTGGCCCTTTTGCCTTCACTCTGCGGTCCAGCTCACCCCAAACCATCTCGATTGGGTTCAGGTCCGCTGACTGTGGAGGCCAGGTCATCTGGCGCAGCACTCCATCACCCTTTTTCTTGGTCAAATAGCCCTTACACAGCCTGGAGGTGTGTTTGGGGTCATTGTCTTGTTGAAAAATAAATGATGGTCCAACTAAACGCAAACCGGATGGGATAGCATGTCGCTGCAGGATGCTGTGGTAGCCATGCTGGTTCAGTATGCCTTCAATTTTGAATAAATCCCCAACAGTATCACCAAAACACCCCCAAACCATCACACCTCCTCCTCGATGCTTCACGGTGGGAACCAGGCATGTAGAATCCATCCGTTCACCTTTTCTGCATCGCACAAAGACACGGTGGTTGGAACCATCCATCCATCCATCCATCCATCCATCCATCCATCCATCTTCATCCGCTTATCCGGTATTGGGTCGCGGGGGGAGCAGCTCCAGCAGGGAACCCCAAACTTCCCTTTCCCGAGCAACATTAACCAGCTCCGACTGGGGGATCCCGAGGCGTTCCCAGGCCAGGTTGGAGATATAATCCCTCCACCTAGTCCTGGGTCTTCCCCGAGGCCTCCTCCCAGCTGGACGTGCCTGGAACACCTCCCTAGGGGGAGGCGCCCAGGGGCATCCTTACCAGATGCCCGAACCACCTCAACTGGCTCCTTTCGACGCGAAGGAGCAGCGGCTCTACTCCGAGCTCCTCACGGATGACTGAGCTTCTCACCCTATCTCTAAGGGAGGCGCCAGCCACCCTCCTGAGGAAACCCATTTCAGCCGCTTGTACCCTGGATCTCGTTCTTTCGGTCATGACCCAGCCTTCATGACCATAGGTGAGGGTAGGAACGAAAACTGACCGGTAGATCGAGAGCTTTGCCTTCTGGCTCAGCTCTCTTTTCGTCACAACGGTGCGATAGATTGAATGTAATACCGCACCCGCTGCACAGATTCTCCGACCAATCTGCCGCTCCATTGTCCCCTCACTCGCGAACAAGACCCCAAGGTACTTGGGGTAAGGACTCATTCCCTACCTATTTGATGTGTATGAGAGTGTGTTCCTAGTGTACTTTATCATATCATAATGACCAGGTCATGAGAATATTACTGAAACTACAGCTTGTTGTTCTATAGGATGGAGAAGTCTGTCTCTAGTTCCTGATAAACTCATCTATAGGCTGCTATATGAACGCTGTGCTATTCAACCACAGCGGCATGAAAATAAAAGCCCTAGAGAGGGACATGAATGAGATATGTTATAGGGTACTAATAACAGCATTTGACTATAACGTTTGGACATTTATGCATTCATGAATATATAAATCGGATGGAGATTAGTTCTGTCTCTAGTTCCTGATAAACTCATCTATATATATATATATATATATATATATATATATATATATATATATATATATATATATATACATAGGCCAAAAGTTTGGACACACCTACTCATTTCAAGTTTTTCAATTTTCAAGGCTATTTACATTGTAGATTCTCACTGAAGGCATCAAAATACATACAATAACACATGTGGAATTATGTACCTAACGAAAAAGTGTGAAATAACTGAAAACATGTCTTATATTCTAGTTTCTTCAAAGTAGCCACTCTTTGCTCTGATTACTGCTTTGCACACTCTTGGCATTCTCTTGATGAACTTTTCAGTCTTGAAGGTGTTCCCAACAGTCAGGAGTTCCCAACAGTCAGAGTTTTTTCGGTTTCCTGCTGAGAACCATGGCCTCAGATTTAGAGGTGCTGATCCTCATCCCAACTGCTTCACTCTCGGCTGCGAACCGATCCAGTGAGTGCTGAAGGTCGCAGGCCGATGATGCCATCAGGACCCCATCATCTGCAAAGAGCAGCGATGAGATCCCCAGCCCACCAAACCGCAACCCCTCCCCACCCCGACTACGCCTCGATATCCTGTCCATAAATGTTACAAACAGGATTGATGACAAAGCGCAGCCCTGGCGGAGGCCAACCCTCACCTGAAACGAGTCCGACTTACTGCCGAGAACCCGGACACAGTTCTCACTTTGGTCGTACAGAGATTGGATGGCCGTGAGAAGAGACCCCTTCACCCCATACTCCCGCAGCACCTCCCACAGTATCTCCCAGGGGACCCGGTCATACACCTTTTCCTGATCCACAAAACCCATGTAGACCGGTTGGGCATACTCTCAGGCTCCCTCCAGGATCCTTGCGAGAGTGAAGAGCTGGTCCGTTGTTCCACGACCAGGACGGAATCAGCATTGTTCCTCCTCAACCAGAGGTTCGACTATCGGCCGAACCCTCCTTTCCAGCACCTTGGAGTAGACTTTACCAGGGAGGCTGAGAAGTGTGATACCCCTGTAATTGGCACACCACCCCGGTCTGCCACTCCTTTGGCACTGTCCCAGACTTCCACGCAATGTTGAAGAGGCGTGTCAACCAGGACAGCCCCTCCACACCCAGAGCCTTGAGCATTTCTGGACAGATCTCATCAATCCCAGGGGCTTTGCCACTGTGGAGCTGTTTGACTACATCAGTGACTTCCACCTGGGAAATTGACAATGATCCCCCATCATCCTCCAGCTCTGCCTCTAACATAGAGGGCGTATTAGTCGGATTCAGGAGTTCCTCAAAGTACTCCTTTCACCGCACTATTACCTCCTCAGTTGAGGTCAACAGTGTCCCATCCTTACTGTACACAGCTTGGATGGTTCCCCGCTTCCCCCTCCTGAGGTGGCAAACAGTTTTCCAGAAGCACCTTGGTGCCGACCGAAAGTCCTTCTCCATGTCTTCTCCAAACTTCTCCCACACCCGCTGCTTTGCCTCTTTCACGACAGAGGCTCTAGCCCTTCGGGCCCTTCGGTACCCTGCAACCGCCTCCGGAGTCCTCTGGGATAACATATCCCGGAAAGACTCCTTCTTCAGTCGGACGGCTTCCCTGACCACCGGTGTCCACCATGGTGTTCGTGGGTTACCGCACCTTGAGGCACCTAAGACCCTAAGACCACAGCTCCTCGCCGCAGCTTCAGCAATGGAAACTTTGAACATTGTCCACTCGGGTTCAATGCCCCCAGCCTCCACAGGGATGCACGAAAAGCTCCGCCGGAGGTGTGAGTTGAAAGTCTGTCGGACAGCGGCCTCCTCCAGACGTTCCCAATTTACCCGCACTACCCGTTTGGGCTTACCAGGTCTGTTCAGAGTCTTCCCCCACCCCCTGACCCAACTCACCACCAGATGGTGATCAGTTGACAGCTCCGCCCCTCTCTTCACCCGAGTGTCCAAAACATACGGCCTCAGATCAGATGAAACGATTATAAAATCGATCATTGACCTTCGGCCTAGGGTGCTCTGGTACCAGGTACACTTATGAGCATCCCTATGTTCGAACATGGTGTTCGTTATAGACAATCCATGACTAGCACAGAAGTCCAACAACAAACAACCACTCTGGTTTAGATCAGGGAGGCCGTTCCTCCCAATCACGCCTCTCCAGGTGTCTCCATCATTGCCCACGTGTGCGTTGAAGTCCCCCAGCAGAACAATGGAGTCCCCCACTGGCGCCCCATGCAGGACTCCAGTCAAGGTCTCCAAGAAAGCCGAATACTCCGAACTCCTGTTTGGTGCATATGCACAAACAATAGTCAGAGTTTCCCCCCCCACAACCCGCAGGCGTAGGGAGGCGACCCTCTCGTCCACCGGGGTAAACTCCAACGTAGCGGCGCTCAGCCGGGGACTTGTGAGTATCCCCACACCCGCCCGGTGCCTCACACCCTGGGCAACTCCGGAGAAGAAAAGAGTCCAACCCCTATCCAGGAGTATGGTTCCAGAACCGAGACTGTGCGTAGAGGTAAGCCCCACCAGATATAACCGGTAGCGCTCCACCTCCCGCACCAGTTCTGGCTCCTTCCCCCACAGAGAGGTGACGTTCCACGTCCCCAGAGCCAGCGTCTGCTGCCCGGTTCTGGTCCGTCGAGGCCCCTGACCTTCACTGCCACCCGTGTAGCAGCACACCCGACCCCAGCGGTTCCTCCCACAGGTGGTGGGCCCATGGGATACGGTTGGAACCAAAGATCTCTAATTTGGACTCTTCAGACCAAAGCACAGATTTCCACTGGTCTAATGTCCATTCCTTGTGTTTCTTGGCCCAAACAAATCTCTTCTGCTTGTTGCCTCTCCTTAGCAGTGGTTTCCTAGCAGCTACTTGGCGATGAAGGCCTGATTCGCACAGTGTCCTCTTAACAGTTGTTCTAGAGATGTGTCTGCTGCTAGAACTCTGTGTGGCATTCATCTGGTCTCTAATCTGAGCTGCTGTTAACTTGCGATTTCTGAGGCTGGTGACTTGGATGAATTTATCCTCAGCAGCAGAGATGACTCTTGGTCTTCCTTTCCTGGGGCGGTCCTCATGTGAGCCAGTTTCGTTGTAGCGCTGGATGGTTTTTGCACACATTCAAAGTTTTTGGCAATTTTTGACCTTCATTTGTTAAAGTAATGATGGCCACTCGTTTCTCTTTACTTAGCTGATTGATTCTTACCTTAATATGAATTCTAACAGTTGTCCAATAGGGCTGTCGGCTGTGTGTCAACCTGACTTCTGCACACAACTAATGGTCCCAACCCCATTAATAAGGCAAACAATTCCACTAATTAACCCTGACAAGGCACACCTGTGAAGTGAAAACCATTTCAGGTGACTACCTCAAGAATCTCATTGAGAGAACACCAAGGGTTTGCAGCGCTATCAAAAAAGCAAAGCCTGGCTACTTTGAGGAATCTAAAATATAAAACACGTTTTCACTTATTTCACACTTTTTTGTTAAGGCGAGACACGGTAGGCAAAAACATTGTTTTTTTTTTACTGGTCAATTTTGAGATTTTTGGTTATTTGTGTTCAATAACATGTCTTCTTTCAGACATGTGGTGAAAAAAAGTCAAAAATACACATTTAGGTCTTTATTTTACTATACTTTGTCTGTTAGCGTCGGTAGATTTTTCCTAAATTCAACAAAAGTTGGCGTTCTAAATCATCCCGCTGCTCTGCGATCGCTGTCTGCACCCTGTCATCACATATACCGTTGGAAAGCTCGCTCTCTCCTCTACAATGGTGTCAGATCCAAATATGGTTATTTCCTTTTTATCAGAAACCAATCGTGAAAGTAAAAGGGGGGATTTAGCGCTAAATGCGCAATCTCATTGGCTGATGACAATTCCTGACAACGTGATTCGCTTAGAATGGTCACGTGACGCGCTCTGACATTTCCGCGGTAGTTGAATGTCAAAATAAATGCGTCGAAAATCACCTCAGAGAAGACGAAAACAGTTGTTATTAGTAAGAAGACACAGGGGATTACACACTAAGACAGCAGATGATGAAATACCTTCACAAAGTACGTTGATGTTTAAACTATCGTTCAGACAACAGGAGTTTTCAGACAGCGAGGTAATCAGACTGACTCTCTCTCTCTCCAAGCAGTTTACAGATAGTCATGGCCTACATGTCATATATTAAATATGTAGATGTCACATATATACTATTGTACTATAATTACTATAAAATACTAAACAAATCTGTAATTTTGGGATCCTAAAGTGGCTGTGAGTCCCTCAGGCTGTGGCAGGAAGATCCATATTTAGCTGTCAGTGGAGCTGCTGTCTCCTCTCCTAGGAGAACTACCAGCTTCTTTTCTAGTGGTAACTTTGGGAAATTTTATTTTTTTGGCTAGTTTTCCAAGGTGTAAATCTCTTAGTGAAGATACTTTTTTCCCAGTGGAGGAGGAAGTGCATCTCTGTCTGACCCAGTTGGTGGTCACTGAGCCTGTATTTAGTCAGGATCCGTCTCTTCTTCGTATCTCTGACAGTGTGAAAATATGTTTAATAACAATTTAGTCTACTTTGATTGCTTTCTCCAGTGTTCTAAATATTGGTCTTTTGAATGATTCATAAGAAGCTCATCCCTGTGTATCACCGGATGTCCAGTGACATATGAGAGGCACTCAGAATGACAAAGCACGCCTGAACTTGGTTATATGGGCCCAGTGTCCACAAACTGCAGCCAGTATGGCTATTTCTACATTCAATGAGGGTGCCTCTGCCATGCTGGCTGTGATGGAGAAATTGTGGCTTCAGAGCACAGACTGTTAATGCAATGAAGGATGACGACATGGTTAGGATCTCAAAAGCCAATAGTGTCCATACCGCCAGTGCAAAGTGGAGCTTAAAAGTGTAAGCACAGCCAAAAAAGTGAAAAGACACCAGCAGGAGATGGAGGAGGGCCCTACTTATGGTACTGGCATGGATATGGAGACTGTAAACTAACTTGGGGGAACCAGGCTGTGTGATGGTTGTGTTCTGTCAGTTTGAAGTTTGTGATGTAATGGTCTTCAGTTGAAGGCCATGTTGATGTGTTGTTTTGGATGTTATGATCAGTGATGGATGAAGCAGTAATGAGTTGTGGATGTTAAACAGTGTGATACATGGATTTTACTTGGACCTGAAGGAATATGGGTCTGTAATTCATGGCTTTCAATAGAAATTAGTGGAATTTTGCTATAAAAATCTTTAAAGCCCGTTTTCTCAAAATGACTTTTCTCTCATACTCCAAGAACGAAATCTCCACTTCAGTAGCACCTTTGTACACCAAACTTTCCAGTCTTGTACCTAGTTATGTTATGAAGACAATTACAGAGGGATTTGTAAATATATCATTCCTAGCCTGATTTATATAACATTTTATTCCAAAAAACATGGCGAAAATCGTTTTTTTAAGGCTATTGACAGTATCTTCTGATTTACAGGATAACAAAAGTAGATATCCATAAATCCCTCTGTAATTTTTTCTCCATCTAATATGTGAACACAATGAAAAAATAATTTTGAACGTGGCTTTATCAAATACTCAGATATATGCAAATTAGCGCATTTTTCATTAGATAATGTCTAATTTGCATATTTAAACATTAAATTACAGAAAACTTGTAATACATTTTCTTCTCATCTTAATGTAAGTAATCATCTGGCAGAGTTTCATGGTGATATCTGCTAGTTAAAAAAAAATTCCCTATTCACCTGTAGTGTCTCGCCTTAAGTACATAATTCCATATGTGTTCATTCATAGTTTTGATGCCTTCAGTGAGAATCTACAATGTAAATAGTCATGAAAATAAAAAGGAAACACATTGAATGAGAAGGTGTGTAACTCTGCTAACACAATAGCTAACTTTGCCAACAACAGCTAACTTTGCTAACAACTGCTAACTCTGCTAACAACAGCTAACTCTGCTAACACTACAGCTAATTCTGCTAATAATACAGCTAACTCTGCTAACAACAGCTCAATCTGCTAACAAAAGCTACCTCTGCTAACAACAGCTAACTCTGCTAACAACCGCTAACTCTATTAACAATTGCTAACTCTGCTAACGCAACAGCTACCTCTGCTAATAAGAGCTCACTCTGCTAGCAACAGCTAACTCTGCTAACACAACAGCTACTTCTGCTAACACAACAGCTAACTCTGCTAACACTACAGCTAACTTTACTAACAACACCTAACTCTGCTAACACAACAGCTAACCCTGCTAACAACAGCTACCTCTGCTACCAACAGCTAACTCTGCTAACAACCGCTAACTCTACTAACAACTGGTAACTCTGCTAACACAACAGCTAACTCTGCTAATAAGAGCTCCCTCTGCTAATTCAATTCAATTCAATTTTATTCATAGTATCAAATCATAACATGAGTTATCTCGAGACACTTTACAGATAGAGTCGGTCTAGACCACACTCTATAATTTACAAAGCCCCAACAATTACAACAATTACAGTAATTCCCTCAAGAGCAAGCAGTGCGACAGTGGCGAGGAAAAACTCCCTCTTGGGAAGATACCTCGGACAGACCCAGGCTCTTGGTAGGAGGTGTCTGACGGTGCCGGTTGGGGATGCGATGAGCAGTGGCAGTAATATTCACATTAATAATGGAACAGTGACTTCAAATGGTAGTCGTAGTAGTTCATGTCATATCAGTGCGCAGTGGCCCAGCAGAGCATGGACGGACGTAGCAGGAAGCAGCAGGGTTCAGCAGGATGCAGCATGACATTGCAGGGCACCGCTGAGCTTACCAGCTGCAACCAAGATAAGAAGTTAACACAATAGCTAAACCTGCTATCAACAGTTAACTCTGCTAACAACAGCTAACTCTGCTAACATAACAGCTAAATCTGCTAACAACAGCTAACCTTGCTATCACAACAGCTAACTCTGCTAACAGCTAACTTTGCTAACAAAACAGCTAACTCTGCTAACACAACAGCTAACTCTGCTAACAACAGCTAACTATTTTAGCACAACAACTGATTCTGCTAACACAATAGCTAAGGACAGAGAAGAGGAGTAAGAAGGCTATGCTACGCTAAGCTAAGGACTTTTGAGGCTTTTGCCTCAAAACCAAAGGAAAAAACCACTAGGCTAGCACGTCTCCTTCCCACTCAAGAGAAGCTGTAGTAGAGTAGTAAAGAAAGCTTCCTTCATATCCACAATAAAAAGTGGGTATATGCACCATCGGGGTGCCAAAGTGATGGTAAAAAAAAACAATATCTGCATTTCCCCCCACAGCCCAGTAAGCTGTTTAAGGAAATCATACAGATGGGCCGAAAATAGCACAAAAGAGTTCCAGACAGCAATCAGCTCACCCGAAATTCAAACCCTACTAGATACCTTTCTGGACACCACATATGTACACAGTCAAGAAGGCATAAATAGTGCAGTTAGACATGTCAATCACATCATCATGCAGACTGCAAAACATCACAATTGAAACTATCCAAAAATAAACCTAAGAATCCCAAATATGATAATTGGTTTGACAAAGAATGTAAAGAAATTAGACAAAATGTTAGGAGATTATCTAACCAAAAATACAGAGATCCAGGAAATGTAGACTTACACCTTCTTTACTGTGCCACACTTAAACACTACAAACGTACACTCAGAATCAAAAAAGCATAACACACACAAACATTAATTTAGGAGCCCATAAACAGCCAGTGGGCTCGATGGCATCATGAATCTTTTAGTCTGAGAGCCTGCCAACACCAACTACAACCCTCCATCACCATCAACAGCCCCCCTCAACCTGAACCACAGCCATCCACCTCCACCATAACTACACCAGACCATCACAACAACCTGCAGTAATGCCCACCCCCCCTCTACCACAGACCCACATAGAGAGGCCACTACCAACCAGCCTAAAACATCTGGAGAGCAAAAGAAAACCAGCAATGCTGAGATTATTATCCTTATAGATTCTAATGGGAAATTTCTGAATGAGGACCAGCTTTTCCCCAGACAAAAATTCACTGAAATCCAATGCCCGAGGACTGACAATGCCCTCCAGCTGCTCACTGAGCCCATCCTGGGTCAGCCTAGTCATATCATCATCCACACAGGTACTAATGACCTGAGACTACAGCAGGAGAGGGTAACAGAGTCTGTGAAGAGAGGAGCACAGAGGGCTACACAGACCTTCCCCTCATCAAAGATTATAACCTCTACCATCCTCCCACGAAGAGACTTCCATCCTGATACCATCCACCGGATAAATGCTGAAATCTCATGTGGATGTGCCCTCATGCCAAATGTCCACCTGGCCCACCCCCTACCCTCAACATCCACAGCCTTTATGATTATGTCCACCTCTGACTATATTAATATATCTAAAATTATATTATAATATTGTCGGTGAAACTTGAGGCTATCTGTTGTTTGATTTAGCTGGGAGATGTTTATCCTTAGACTTAGTTAAATCCAATTGTTTTTTATGATGTGGTTACAATGACTACAATGAAATGATATATTTAATTTGAAAATGTCCTTAAATTAATGAAAATTTCTTTTTGTGTTTTTGCCTTTAAAAGGTTATCAACCTAACTTACTAATACTGCTAGCTACAATCTTCTACTACTGCTAGCTACAATCTACTACTACTACTACTGCTACTAGCTACAATTTACTACTACTACTACTTCTACTACAACTAACTAACTAACTACAATATTCTACTACTACTACTACTACTACTACTAACTAACTAACTACAATATTCTACTACTACTAAAATATTCTACTACTGCTACTACTTCTACTACAACTAACTAACTACAATATTCTACTACTACTACTACTAACTAACTACAATATTCTACTACTACTAAAATCTTCTACTACTACTACTACTGCTAGCTACAATCTTCTACTACTACTACTACTACTAACTAACTAACTACAATATTCTACTACTACTAAAATCTTCTACTACTACTACTACTTCTACTACAACTAACTAACTACAATATTCTACTACTACTACTAGTACTACTACTACTAACTACAATATTCTACTACTACTACTACTAACTAACTACAATATTCTACTACTACTAAAATCTTCTACTACTACTACTGCTAGCTACAATCTTCTACAACTACTACTACTATTACTACTAGCTACAATTTACTACTACTACTGCTACTTCTACTACAACTAACTAACTAACAACAATATTCTACTACTACTACTACTACTAACTAACTACAATATTCTACTACTACTAAAATCTTCTACTACTACTACTGCTAGCTACAATCTTCTACTACTACTACTACTACTACTACTACTACTTCTACTACCACTAACTAACTAACTACAATCTTCTATTGCTATTAATAAATCATCTGCTGATTGTACCTACAAATTAAAATCCATGTAAAACAAACTAAACCGGAATTAAATAAAAGAGAAGTCAGAAAAAATCTGAATTGTCCCTTGTGTCCTTCAGTCCTTGAAGAGGCCTTTTTCAAGTTTGGGCAAAGAGCTGAAGTGTGAACCAAACATAACTTGACTAGTACTATCCTACAATTAAATCCCCTTTGAATGACCTCACCATGACATTAGGACATTACGGTGTGGAATAACGTGATTTAACACAAGGCTCAACACCTAGAGACACCTAATACACTACTGCAGAGACATGAACACACGCTGACTGAAGCCATCACTTTCACGCAGTATGACAGGATGCTGCATCACATGAAGTCAAAATGAATGGAATTACCAAAGAAACCAAAACAAACCCACAACAACCGGTCATATTTACTCATACGGTGACCACAAAGCAATCAAAAACACAAATAACACAATCAGCGATCAACAGGCCTCCCCACAAATTCCAGCCAAGCAGCGGAGGCTTAACACACACGTCATCGCGCACATACAAAGGCACAATAGCCTCTGACACTGCTGAAATCTTTAACACCTAAAGCAAGCAGTAATAGCTATAAAATCATTTCACTAAAATGCTGGAAAATACATTAAATTTACCAAAAGCTGCTCATCATGTGAAAAAAAGTACATCCAACTTTCTTTCATTAACTTTACATCTAAAAATGTAAACAAACTTGTAGCGTATACAATATATAAAATGAAATTGATAAATATATATATATTTTTTTTTTAGAAATTAATATATTGGCCTTTAATTATGAAAATATAACAATCTCTTGGCCAGCAGAGGAGGCCTTATTGGCCCTGATGGCTAACCTCTGATTTACAGATTGCGCATTTACACATTGTTATCATTAGATCAGTGTCTCATAGAACAAAATGTACGCACAGTGCGAACAGGATTAGGGCTGCCAACGCCACTGCCACATTATCATTTACAGAGACCCAACAATCCCCCCAAGAGCAAGCATTTGGTGGAACAGTGGACCTTTCTCTGTAGATAAACATCAACAGTACATCACTCTCACACACATATATTGTGTTTGCACCGCAGGGACTAGGAAAGACTTTTTGAACTCAGAGTCGGTACTCACCCAGCACAAGAGGAACTTTAAGGAATAATCGGTCCAGATGTCAGTGTACGTTTCTGATCGATCACATGAGCCATGCAGCACCCGCAACTGACATTTTAAACCTCTAGCTAACTAGTCTGCCAAAAGATTATATTGATGCTTCATCCATACACTCTTCTCACAGCGTAGAAAGCACATTGCTTTGTGCTAAGCTAGGCTAAACCTGTCCTGGACTTTTCTCTTTCGAGATGAGAATGATTTGATCCCGGGAAAGAGGAAAAAAGGATGTTTCTTAAAACCACGGATAGTTCCTTTAACATACAGAGATGTGTCCAAACTACATCAATTATTAACAAAAGGGAGTTATCATTTTAGTTCCTGGAGATGAACTCCTTTAAAACTTCATTACACAAATATTTTCTTTATGTTCATTAGTGTTTGTACCTGAGAGTTTCCAGTCTCCATAGAGGATCCTTCAGTCCCTCTGACAGTAGCTTCACTCCTGAGTCTCCTGGATGATTGTAGCTCAGGTCCAGCTCTCTCAGATGGGAGGGGTTGGAGTGGAGAGCTGAGACCAGAGAAGAACAGCCTTCCACTGAGACCAGACAGCCTGACAGACTGCAAATACACAGAACAACACACAGGAATTCTCTGTCAACACGTGGAGCCATGTTTGTTTGGTTTTTTGTCCAGGTAGCCTCGGTAAACCATGATGAACTTCCAGCAAATTTGAGATTTGCTCTGCAAGTCAGTCTGGCGAAGAGCCCATTCAAACCCATTTCCAATGTCCCCAAAATCGAGGCACCAATTACAACCACTGAGGCGGGCTTTACACCAATCACAACCGCTGAGATGAGCTTTACGCGACGACGATAGGTATGAAGTTGGTGTCCGCGTTATTCTCGCACATGTAGGGAACCTCGTGTATTAACCTGCAACATGTCAGCTGTTTGGAAATTCTTCAGTGTGTGTGCAGAAAATAACATGTTTGCAATATGCAACACCTGCAAGGAGGGACAACACTAAAAACCAAAATCATTTTTTTTAATGTGATATTGGATGTGAAAAGCGTCACCCAGATCTTGGTCTGATTGGTTGAAGGACTATTCAATGCGCCCATAGGCATTTGAGCAGCGTCCGTTGGTGACGCCCCTTTGGAAATTAGCTGTCAATGAACCTTTCCCAGACCCACTCTCAGTTACAACTGACAAGGGTCTGGCATCAACAAGGCTATTGTCCAGGTACATTTTGGTCCAGATTTAGAATACACATTTAAAATCATCTGTTCTATTTAATTATTTAACAACAACCGTTAACAATGAAAACTCCTCATGGAAAGTAACTCTGAGTCTAGAAATTAATAAATATATAATTAATAACTACTGCTGAAGATTATCGTATCAGCAGAAACAAAGCTACATGTCAGCTGTTTTTTCAACTGAAGTTAATCAGAGTTTAAATGGATATCAGTTGAATGGGTTAGTGACTC
The DNA here is from genome assembly GCF_004354835.1 of Perca flavescens. Lineage (NCBI taxonomy): Eukaryota > Metazoa > Chordata > Actinopteri > Perciformes > Percidae > Perca > Perca flavescens. The sequence goes on from NC_041333.1 coordinate 42,699,326, forward strand.
CTGACCTGAGAGTCTCCATTGTGCAGTGTGGACTCTTCAGTCCAACAGAGATCAGCTCCACTCCTGAATTCTGCAGGTTATTGTTAGTCAGGTCCAGCTCTCTCAGACTAGAGGACTGGTAGCTGAGAACTGAGGACAGAGCTCCACAGCTTCTCTCTGACAGATTACAGCCACACAGTCTGGAGAGATGATAGGAAACAAGACAGATAATATTTGTGTAAATGTTGAGTCTGAACTTTTGGTATATTTAATATATTAAAACCCTTTTCAGTTTAAATCTTTTCTGTTTTATTCTAAACAAGTTGTAGATAACTAATCAAGACTGAGTCATGAATCAAAGTCACATGATATTAAAATATAAATGATTTGTGGATCTCAGCCACAGTTCATATTTCATTCTTTATGAAGTGATTCTAAATCAGAATGAAATACTTTGGAAGCATTCAGATTTTTTTAATGTTTTCAAATTAATTTTCAATACTATGTTTCCAAAGATTATTGTACTTCATCTGACCTGAGAGTCTCCAGTGTGCAGTGTGGACTCTTCAGTCCAACAGAGATCAGCTTCCCTCCTGAATCCTGCAGGTTGTTGCTACTCAGGTCCAGCCCTCTCAGACTGGAGGACTGGGAGCTGAGAACTGAGGACAGAGCTTCACAGCTTCTCTCTGACAGATTACAGCCACTCAGTCTGGAGAGACAACAGTAAGGAAACAAGTCATTACATTTAACTCCTGATGAAAGATATCAGAGTATTTAATGATGAATAAATCACACTTACGGAGCTTTTTTGGAGGAGCAGTAATGAAGAAGACATAACGATTGTGTTTACATGTTAAGTCTAGACTTTTGGTGACAGAGAATATAAAATCAATTTTCTAAACAAGTTGGAAACTTGATAACTTATTGTGACTGAATGTGGAGTAAAAAGATACCCAGTATTTATATTCACTGATTGTTAAAAAAAGTATTAGTTTCTCAATCTCAGCCATAGTCAGAGGTGTATAAAGTACTAGAGACCCATACTTGAGTAAAAGTACAAGTGCTCTATCAAAAAAGTGACTTGAGTAGAAGTAGAGGTGCTCTTTAAGCACCACACTTAAGTAGAAATACTAAAGTATTCAACATTGTTTGCACTTAAGTATTGCAAGTAGTTTATTTTAAAATGTACTACTCAAGTACTGAAAGTAAAAGTACAAGTAATGTGTTATTTAGTTATTAAAGAAAGCAGTCAAAAGTTTGAATATCATGATGTTTATATTATGTCAAAGGTTTAGCCAAGTCGGTAGCCAAATGACTTAACAAATATTAAATACATTATATTAAAGTAACAAGTATTAACAAATACTGAAATAAAATGTACAATTATCACACTGTGCAAGTAAAATGAACATCCTCTCCAGCACAGTAACGATCAAAGCCCCAAAAATTGTATCACACACAGTTGGTAATATGTGTGATGAACAGGAAAGTTAGCAAGATAGCTAGCAAAATACAGATAAACTAGCAGCTTCACATCACAGGGTAAAATGGTTAACATTCAGTACTCATTGCAGACTGAAACAACTCAGGAATATCGTCATCTGCTGCAACAATAACTAAATAGAAAGAGTACAAATTTACATCATGTAACACGTAATTAGCATACGTAACTAATGTACACACACACTGTAACATACACAGTCTTTGTAGCGTGAGGAATTCACAACAGTAACGACTAACGATGCAGCACATAAAAAATGTATCGGCGTAAAAGTATTAAACTCATCGAAAATATGTACTCATGTAAAAGTGGAAGTAGGAGAAAAAAATAATACTCCAGTAGAGTACAGATACGGCCTTTTAATACTTAAGTAGAGGAGTGAAGTAGTTCTACTTCGTTACTATACAGCTCTGGCCATAGTTCATACTTTGTGCATTACGACATGTTATAATTAAGAACACTATGCTTTGGAAACATTCAAAGATTTCAGAAAAGTTACATTTTAAATTCTAACATGAGACGGGAAGTTTAAATTGAATAAAGCTTAAAGTTTAGAGAAAAATCACGAAAGAAGACAAATAATGATTGTGTTTATATGTTGAGTCTGGACTTTTGGTGATACAATATATGAAATCCCTTCTCAGCATGTTTAAATATCTGCTTCTCCACTCTAAACAAGTTGGAAACATGATAATTAATCATGACTGATTTAAGCAATATCACACGAAAGGATTTGATTTAACGTCACTATTGGCACAACAGTGATGCATCTAGGACCGAGGCGGTAGCACCGAGGTTAATAAGAATGACTTAAGTGATAATAAATAAATAAACCCTCTCGTGTAATAAAGCGATTATACAACAAAGGTTACCAACTAAATAAAAGTTATAATCAAACTGTATTCATATTGTGGGGCAATTCACTCTCAAAATAAAGAAAAGCAAAAGAGACAATTTGTAGTCCCTCCCTGTTTAACGTTAGTCAGCCAGCCATCTTAAGCTAATGTTAGCTTTGTAACGGTAGAGATCGTGGAATTTTTCAAACATAACTACCGCTCGCATCTACTTGTTGTATAATCAGAACTAAACAAACATCCATTATTAAATTATTATTATTAAAGTATTAATTATTTCTGGATCTCAGCCACAATTCATAGGTCATGTTTCATTTTTTAAACTAAGTTAATGCTTGAGCGCCGCCCTCACTTGGTTCAAAGGAATTTTGTTGTATTCTTTTTCAGTGGAGATAGACTTCACTCAGGATGACAGCAACAGCCCTGGGACATATAGTCACTGTTAGCCCCCAGTCAGCTAGCAGCCAGCCACTAACATTACAGCAATCTGTACCCGGCCAGCACTTAACTCCAGTGCTGGGGTGCTAACGACGCTAACGGCAGTTTAATGAAGCGTCGGGAAACAGACCATATCAGACCCAGGCACCCGAGTCAGAACAAAGTCCATCTATAATGTCAGCTACGTCTCCGTTAGCGCTACCAGTGTTCGTGCCAAAAATCTCCTCTGTGTCGAATTTCTCCACCCTTCGCATTTAGTTGTCTTTACAGTTTTAAAAAAGTACAACCTTTTAATTTTCGAAAATTTGATTAGATATACAGATCTCTGTCTTATGTACAAAATTCTACTTGGACTTGCTCCTCATGTATTGAGCCAGTTTGTCAACATAGTACCAAACGCTTTCAGCTCTACAACAGCAAGAGGTGACTGCATTGTCCCATTGAGGAAAAGTGCATTCGGGAGGACCGGTCCAGAAAGGGATATTGGATTACATTGATTCTTCAGTTCAGTGGGCTGGGTGGCGAGCTACAGGATCGAGACTCAGAACTTATACGGATTGCCCTGGATTCCTTCTTCATGGTGGTAGGACAAACAGAAACCAAACTCATATGGGCCCCAACGTTGAACATCTCTGAACTCTTGTCATCAAAGAACAATTGAGGTCATAGAACTGAAAAGGGTTTCTTTTACGTGTTCACTTTATTATTTTAGTTGTTATTTTTCATACCTATGTTTTATCTGTATATGTGTATGCCATGTTTCTGTGTATATTAATACACTTCTCAAACTTTATCCTGGTTTCCTAGTCTCTTTATTGATGTTCTATTCTCTGGCTCTTAACAATCTAGTTTTCTTCTGGTTCTGGTCCAAATTCACACTGATATCAACTACATAACATTACTACGAGCTATTTCATAAATGTACATTCCTATTACATCGTAATTACGGGTTACAAATACTTTTTTTACTTGTATTTCTGTTGTATCTGCTAGCCTTTGCAACTCATTTATAAATGCTTTGTAAAGCATAGCAAGTCCTCACTTTAGATGGGCTCACATCATGTAGTCAAAAAATCAGTAGTAACTCATGAGTTAATCATGGATTGATGTGTTGGTAAGTGCTTGTTAAAGATGTATTAACACTAACTATCCATAGGCATATTTCTGAAGGCATGTCCAAATAAAACAATACATGTGTGTGTCCAGGTTCTGTTAGCCATTGGAACTCATTTATAAATGGTTTGTAAAGCATAGAAAGTACTCACTTTAGATGGGCTCACACAATATACTTAACTAACCAGTAGTACCTCATGAGTTAATCATGGATTACATTATTGGTAAGTATTTGTATCAGATGTGTTAACACCCAAGCTATTAGTTTAGGCCTTTTTCTAAATCATAACATTTTATTTAAGACATGAACAAATGTAGGTCTAGATAGTCTGTTAATCATTAACTTCCTAGTTTTAAACAGCCGTTTACGTTCCTGAGTACCTAGTTGATAATGGTAAAATTACTTCATTTACAAATGGTTAATGCATCATGTAGGAATTATTAAAAAATATACTGATAAACATTTTACATGGGCTTACTTACTATGGACCAACCATTTACTAACTGTATTTACAAATGCTTTACTGATTAGAATGAATGTAGGAACTATGCTTTACAAATGATAAACAAATAAATTACTTAGTACATAGTACATAGTAGTACATAGTTTATAAAATTTAATATACTAATGTTTTTGCAATACTTAGAAATTGTCAAACTTCTATTTATAAACATAATTTTCGAGAGCCTTATTTACTATGAACAAACCATTTATGAGTGTGTATACAAATGCTTTATTCATGAGAATTAATATAGGAGCAATGCTTTACAAATGATGAACAAAGCATTTAGTAATAGGGAAAATTATTTCATTTACAAATGGTTATTTCATTATCTATTAAAATAAATCATGTATTTACAAACATATTCTTCAAATAGGCTTATTTACTATGAACAAACCATTTATAACTACGTGAACAAATGCTTTACTTCTGATGAATTATTTAAGAACAATTAATTAGTAATAGGCTTGTTTACTATGAACAAACCATTTATAACTGTGTGAACAAATACTTTACTCATGATGAACTATGTATGAACAATTAATAAGTAATAATGGACAAACCATTAAATAATAGTTAACTAATGCTTAATAAATGATGAATTATGGATAAGGTTATTATAAAGTGCTACCAATAAATAAAATAAATAAATTAGCTAAATTAACCCAGCAGAAGGTGGATTAAGAACCAAAACGGCTATTTAAGGTTACAGCAAAGTGAAGGGGGAGATTACTCCGGGCAGCTGGGAGATTCCCCCGGCAATCCCCACCCACATGTTACAACTAACCCTGTTTGCCCTGATGTTGAAAACATCCAAAAGGTGACATTGACATGTGCAATATATTGTGATAGTCACTGTGGTTTTAGCTCTTGGCTAATGTTAGCTTGATGCCTCAATAGCTAACTGGTCAGCTCACAATACAAATCAAATCAAGAAAAACATTATTATGTTGGGGAAACTGCAGCTATTTTATTAGAATGACATGAATAAACATTACTAACGTAACGTGAATAACCTTGAATGGGTAAACTCATCTGTGAACAGATACATTCTAATCGGGGATGGTGTTTAACAATAAAAACTACAACTCCCATAATTCCACGCAACTTCCCAATGTCATCAAAAGTTTACAATCCATTGTTTTGACTGAGAGACCCCTAGTGGCAGAAAGTTACATATTGTCCATTTAATGATTAAGAAATCACAATAACAGAGTTTTGTTGGAGGGACGGTATTGAATCTGCAAGTGCCTTTATCATTTCCAGTGTTGTCAATTGAAAAAGAAATATGGTTATTCCTACATTTGTGTTTAAATGTTAAGTCTGGACTTTTGGTGTTCGAGAATATAAATTCCCTTTACACATATTTAAATTATTGCTATATTACTCTAAACACATTGGAAACTTGATAAGTAATTGTGACTGAATGATGATTAAAAATACATCAGATATCCACATTCAAATAAGATTTAAAAAAATGAGGTTCTCAATCTTAGCCACAGTTCATACTTCATTCTTTACGACATATTATAAATAAGAACAAAATGATTTGAAAACATTTAAAGAAGACAAATAACCATTGTGTTTATATGTTGAGTCTGGACTTTTGGTTATACAGTATATGAAATCCCTTCTCAGCATGTTTAAATATCTACTCTAAACAAGTCAAGTTGGAAACATGATAATTAATCGTGACTGAATGAAGCAATATTAGACAAGAGTTTGATTTAACGTCATTATTGGCACGACAGTGATGCCGCTAGGACCGAGGCACTGGCGCAGACGTTTGTAAGCATGACTGAAGTTTCTTCATGGGCAAGTCAACCATCAGGCTACTTAAGGAATTGGGAGTGTGAGGCCAAACCCTACGCCAAACCATCAAAGCCCTCTAATGCGCAGCACAAGAAGCAAGTCGATGGCTGTGGGTGAAAAGGGGTGACTTCAGAGAGGGGGGGGATAGTTTGACTTTTGTCAATTGACTTTGGAATTTGTCCCAACAGCCCTAGTGAGTAATACACTGTATGTGAGCACAATACATGAACTGACCTCAGACTCTCCAGTCTACAGTTTGGACTCTGCAGTCCAGCACACAGACACGCCACTGCTGAATCCTTCAGGTTGTTGTAACTCAGGTCCAACTCGCTCAGATGGGAGGGGTTGGATTTCAGAGCTGAGGCCACGACTTCACAGTCAGTCTCAGAGAATGCACAGTTAATAATCCTGTGATGACAGATAAACAACATTTAAAGAATAATCAAATTTGAAACATGTATCCTTAAAAAACAGACTATCACATTTGATCAAAAACCAAAAGGGTCTGATGTTAGATTCAAATAGGTTGAGGTGAGAGGACATGGCACCCCTTTCAAAAATGGCCATGCCATACAGACAGAGATCCATTCTGGATTTCTTTTTTATTAAAAAGTTAAGACTGCAGACTTGCATTTATAGTATAACTACAACTCACTTCTTCTCTGAGCTCGAGGAACATAAAATCAAAGCCTGCCTCGTCTCTGCATTTGGGCCCACTATTCCCTGCCTCCAGCATGACAGAAACGCTTTGTCTTTTTTTAATTGTCTAGTTTTAATTTTTGGATGACCAGAAATGGGACAATCTTCAAAAAGCTTGTCCCATATCAAGATATGCTCATTGTTGGAAACTAAACAATGTAAAGTTGCAGCTTTAATTTAACGAGGATGGAGAGGTTTTTTTGGCCTACCCCCACATTCTCTCTCTTATCAAATAATGATTTGTTATCAAATCAATGTTTATTTAGGATATTTCAGTTGTAAAACTAATTTAGCTTGGATATGAAAGAGATGATACAGCTGTACAAAGTTCCCTCTAACCTGCTGCATAGAGGCAGAGCGCATCGCGTCATACTCAGAAAGCCACGCCCACCGGAGGGGAACTCTCTGCTTCTATCAGTAAGTTAAGCTGACACACAAAACGTCAGACATATTGTTAGGTTGGTGTGATGATGCTGTGGGATCCTAAAGTCTTTCCATTCTCTCCGCTGATTCATCACGTCTGTATCCACTTTTTTCTTCATAAAAGCTCAGTTTTTTAGGTCAGCAGCTTATGAAAACTTAACTTCTGGGTTATTTAGCCTTTTTGTAGTGAATATCACCACAGAGCAGCTTTTAGACATGTTTCTGTTGTTTTCAGGCAGACGGAACAAAGAGGAGGAAACCTTCACACAATACAAGTCAACAGAGCGGAGAGATGTTTTCCCCTCAGATGGGACTTGCCTCTGTCTCTATTATTAAGTCTCAATGTTGACATCAAGAATTTACCCCAAAGCAAAGTTACATTAAAGGGTAACTACCGTTTTCTTTCAACCTTGGTCCATTCTTGAGCGAGATGTTGTAAGATGATGTACTTTTTATTCAATTCAATTTTATTTATAGTATCAAATCATAAGAGTTATCTCAAGACACTGTAGAGATAGAGTAGATCTAGACACTCTATAATTTACAAAGACCCAAAAATTCCAGTAATCCCCCAAGAGCAAACACTTAGTGCAACAGTGGTGAGGAAAAACTCCTTTTAGGAAGAAACATCCGTAATGAGGAAAAACTTGTAATGTAACTTTGGAGCATTATCTAAACTTTCTAACAGCTAGCATGACATAGTTGATACCAATGGATTCCTGAGGTCTTCTAGTTTCATATATTATACAGAAAGAAACCTATTCTGGATTTTATCTATCCATATTGGATCATTCAAATGAAAATCTATTTAAATGAGAAAAATCTATTATTTAAACCAGCCCTGATAGATATTGTATAAAATGGGAAAATTAACAGAAACTTAAAACTTAAAATGAAATAGTTCAGAATCTGCTCATAAAAATATGATAAAAATAACTACCTGAAAATTATGAAAAAGCTTAAACTTCATGTGATATTAGTTCAGCAGATCACAAATAATACATTTCTGTTTGTATATAAAATAGACACATTACACTGTAAAAAGGCTGTCTGTTGTGATTACATGATGAGAGAAGATACTTTAGCTACAAACACAAAGATCATTATCGTCTCATTATCACGTTTGAGACAACAAAGACATTTGCAGATTAACATGTAGAATTATTTACAATAAGCAGGTTTATCTTTTATAGTGTGTAAGTTTTATTTTGTTCATGTGTGTGTAAAGTCTGTATGTTTACTCTAATACTGATGGTCTCAGCTTCACACTGATTTAAAATGATAATCACATCTGGACTTACCGAGCCTTTCTGCAGTTCCTCACAGCTGGAATCAGTCTCTGTCTTCCCTCCTCTGATGTGTTGTACTTCATCAGGTCCAACTCATCCAGAACCTCCTCTGACATCTGCAGCATGTAGGCCAGAGCTGAGCAGTGGAACACAGAGAGTCTCTTCTCTGATCTGTTCTCTGACTTCAGGAACTCTTGGATCTCCTGATGGATTGAGTGGTCGTTCATCTCCGTCAGACAGTGGAAGATGTTGATGCTTCTGTCAGGAGATATGTGATACCTGTTCCTCTTCTTCAGGTTGTCGATGGCTCTCTGGATGATTTCTGGATTGTTTTCTGTCTGACCCAGCAGGCCTCCTAAGAGTCTCTGGTTGGACTCCAGAGAGAGGCCATGAAGGAAGCGGACAAACAGGTCCAGGTGGCCATTTTTACTTTCAAGGGATTTCTCCATGGCTCTCTCCAGGAAGACATCCAGGGATGGGTAATGATCATTGTCCCAATCACCATCATAATCATCATCATCATCTATTGCTCTCTTCCTCAGGAAGTCCTCTAGTACCTGTGTGTTCCTGTTGGTGTAACAGTGGAACAGGTAGACTGCAGCCAGAAACTCCTGAACACTCAGATGAACGAAGCAGTAGACTGTTTTCTGGAAGATCACACTCTCTCTTTTGAAGATCTCTGAACAAACCCCTGAGTACAGCGAGGCCTCTGTGACATCCAGACCACAGCGCTCCAGGTCTTCTTGGTAGAACATGATGTTTCCTTTCTCCAGCTCTTCAAACGCCAGCCTCCCCAGCTTCAGAAGAACTTCCATGTCAGCCTCCGTCAGCTCCTGTGGACTCGTCTCATGTCCCTCAGCATACTTGAGCTTCTTCCTTTTTGTCTGAACCAGCAGGAAGTGTGAGTACATGTCAGTCAGGGTCTTGGGCAGCTCTCCTCTCTGGTCTGTAGTCAACATGTGGTCCAGAACTGTAGCAGTGATCCAGCAGAAGACTGGGATCAGACACATGATGTGGAGGCTCCTGGAGGTCTTGATGTGGGAGATGATTCTGCTGGACAGCTCTTCATCACTGACTCTCTTCCTGAAGTACTCCTCCTTCTGGGCATCAGTGAAGCCTTGTACTTCTGTTACCCTGTCAACACACGCAGGAGGGATCTGATTGGCTGCTGCAGGTCGGGAAGTTATCCAGGCGAGAGCCGAGGGAAGCAGCTTCCCTGGATGAGGTTTGTCAACAGCACGTTGACTGATGACTTCTGTGTGACATCAGAAACAGCCTCATTGTTGTTGAAATCCAGGTAAAGTCTGCTTTCATCCAGGCCATCAAAGATGAAGAGAAGTTTAGAGCCAGCGAGCTGCTCTGCTGGGACCTCCTGTAATGTTGGATGGAAAACACGGAGCAGCTCCAGAAGACTGTACTGCTCATCTCTGATCAAGTTCAGCTCCCTGAAGGAAAGAGGAATCACCAGACTGATATCTTGGTTCTCCAAACCCTCGGCCCAGTCCAGACAGAACTTCTGCACTGAGAAGGTTTTTCCAACGCCAGCGACGCCGCTCGTCAGAACCACTCTGATGTGTTTCTGTTGGTCAGGTGAGGCTTTAAAGATGTCACAGCACTTGATTGGAGAGTTATGGAGGGTCTTCTTCTTGGAAGCTGTCTCGAGCTGCCTCACCTCATGTTGGGTATTAACCTCTTCACTCTGTCCCTCTATGAGGTAGAGGAGAGTGTAGATCCTGTTGAGGAGGGTTCTACTTCCTGTTTCAGCTCCTTCAGTGACACGTTCAAATGTCTCCTTCAGCCTGATCTTATGTTTCTGATGACCAACATTCACTAAAAAAGGACAAAGGTGAGAGACAGAACAAGAAAGAGAAAAGTTGACAATCCGATGATTATTTTTACTACCAATATGAAAATAAGCCAGTTAAATTTCAGATGGACGTAAACTGTAACAATATTTATGTTAAATGTCTTTGCTAGTGCAGCATAATATATAAGGAGAATACATGAATATTGATATATATACGATTAGGGCTGTCAGTTTAAGGTGTTATTAATGGCCTTAACGCAAACCCATTTTAACGCTGACAATTTTTTTTTATCGCACGATTAACCAATACACAGTTAAAGATGGATTAACCAAAGAATTTCTAATATAGGATTAACGTTCTTTCGGATCTAGCTAGACCGCAAAACGGCTGAGCGGAGACACGGCAGAGTGGAGAGGATCGCAAATCGAGAAGAGGAAAGAAAACAATGAGAAACATCGAGAGACGCTAGTTAGCTTGGAAACGATCTAAGTGGAATAACGAAGCTGAAGAGGTGTAGCTACACTACGGCACTTTTCCTGTCTAACAGCAGTGGTTTAGAACAAACGTTGTGCTAGTGTGCCTGGCTAAAGTTGGAGCTAATGGATTAGCTAGCTAGCTAAAGTTGGAGCTAACGGCGGAGAGGTTGCTGGTTCGGAGGACGCTGATTTTGGACCGGAGAGGACGACAGCGTGTTTCCCTGCTGAGGAGGACTTTGCTGTAGCTGGTGACTGGTTTTGGTGTTCGTGTTTGAGCTGTGTTTCTGGGACTAACCCTAACTGTAAGTTGGATTTCTGTGTGTTTGCTTCACTGAAAATAACGTCCTGCTGGCTGCTGCATGTCCACATGAGCCCGCAACTTTTTTTTTTTTTTTTTTTCTCCTCTCGTGTGTGTGTGTGTGTGTGTGTGTGTGTGTGTGTAGGTTTGTGTTAACGCAGTGGTTTAATAGGGTTTGAGTAAGTTTTACATTGAAATGCTGTAGGGGAGGAATCCTTTTGTGTAGCTGGAGTGTTTTAAGTGGAAACTGATAGAGAAACGGGTAAAGGGGTAGTTGTGTGTAATATTATTTGAAGAAATATTGCAGTTAGCCTATTTGAAGGGTGTGATTTGGGTTATGTTTTTTCTTGTTATTCAATCTAACGGCTAAATGTTATTTATACATTTAAGTTATTGTTCAGTAAGCAGTACCTTTTTTTGTTAAAGAGTTGTCTGAGGTCAGTTATTCCAATACAGCACAATAGATTTGCTGGTTAAAAGTAGGGTGGTATATGACTAATCCAAAATAGGTAAACCTTCGTGGTAGCTACTTTAAAGAAATGAACCCAAACACTTCATCATTCCAGTCTAAAGTTACGTATTGCAGCTTGGGCATTGCAATTGACAATGCAAGTTTGTCAAGTCAAATATCCTATATGGCTTTAATAGAAAAAATTATTTTGAAGCATTGTGATGCATCGAGATATCGAATTGAATCGCTGACCTGATAATCGTAATCAAATCATTCACACCTCTAGTAGCTAGTCACGGCGATTAACTTCGGAGCGAGTAGTGACTCTACAGTCCGTGAGAGAAACAAAGTGTCTCCTCTGTTCTTTCTGACCACGGTGGGAAACCTGTAGCTGGAAAAGTTAACCCTCTCCTTGATTTCATGTTGGTTATGGAGAAGGAGAATCAGGAAATTAATCGGGGGAAACCATAGTCGCTATGACGACCAGCCACGCTCGCCTCAGGCATGAGGCAGTACTATCTGCAGTGGAAAATATTGGTAACAGCATTACATTATGTGACAGATTATTAGTTCCAAGTGAGAATGTTAGTGTGAAATTTAACACTACGTATATGCCAATGTTGTTTTAAATAAAAAAAACATTTGCACAAAGCAAGCCGATCCACTTTTCCATGTTGATAAGAGCATTAAAACGAAAAAATATAATGGGAAAAAAAGAAATCAAGGGACATTTAGAATACATAAAAATGTGTGATCAATTGCGATTAATCGTTAGTTAACTATGACATTAATGCGATTAATCGCGATTAAATATTTTAATCATTTGATAGCATTATATATGATACATAATCACACAAACATGAAGTGTTCTCAGTTCTGCTGCTTTCAGTATTCTGCTAAAATAAAACACGCTTGTTGAGTTAAAAACAAATGAAAGGAAATGATTTTCTAACTTTCTTATATTAAACAAATTGAATTGAATATAAAAGACAAAAAAGAATGAGGGTTTCATTTTGTTGTTTTACTTAAAGGGGTGATAGAATGCAAAACCGATTTTACCCTGTCATAGTTGAATAACGACAGTTCAGTGGGTAAATAGGACATACATAGAAGCTAAAAGTCCCACTGACACCCCTTTACTATGAAAATCTCATATTTTGAAACTGCTGCTGAAAACGGGCGAATCTCAACAAAGTTGGAAGTTGACGTTAACCTCCCAAAAACCGGAACCTTTGTCAGCCCATGGGTGTATTAAGAGAACAGTCATGCCCCAACATTTACATAGGCTACACAACTGACCTGAGATCAGGTAGTCTTCTGAATCTAGGTCACGCAGATCTCTGCTATTCCATTACAAAATTCACTTCTGAAACTTTTTTATGTGAGAAATTAACTATGTAAAGCTCAAATATGGGCAGCTTTACTAAAATTGATGGCTAATTGCAAATTTTGTCCAACTGTGTGTCGGAGATCAGCGGCTGGTGCTGCCTGGGTTGCTGCCTCGCCGCCCGGCCTGCCTTCCTTCACACACCCCGGCCTGCTGTGAGCTCGATTGAGCTCCGTTACGGCTGGCAGCCAACAGCACTCCATACCCGCGCAAAGTCACCATTTTTTGGGCTAACGGACTACTAAACGCCGCAGCCCTGACAGAGCTCCAGGGCCTGCAACTTATCTCTTCCTGCTAGCTAAATGCCCGGTGTGTGTGAGTCAGAGCGTGGTCAGCGAGCTTGTTACACCAGCAATCTCTTACCACAGGTTCCAGTTAATCTTTTAATGTGTGTAATTATAATGTGTTGAGTTATTTAAACAAACGATTGGGGAAATAAACGCCTCTTGTCTGTGAGTCTCATTGATAGAGCCTGCAGCTGAATGTAGCTCTATCAATGAGAGCAAGCTAGCCTCCTCTAAGAATTCCTCTGAAATTCACAAAAATTCATTAACTTGAAATCGGACACCGTTGTTAGCTTTATAGGACCTTTAGGTAGTTATTGTATAAGTGGCGTGACAAAATTCAAACTGTAAATATACTCGAATTACGCCGAAAATGAAGCTAACTATCCGTGATTTGTAGCTACCCATAGCTAGGATTGAAGGGACAGTCGCAGCTAACGAAACCGCTAATCTTCACAAATATTCATTAACTTGAAATCGGACACCATTGTTAGCTTTATAAAACATTTAGTTAGATGTTGTATAAGTGGCTTGACGAAATTCAAACTGTAAATATAGCTACTCTAGTTATGCCGGCAGCTGGCAGCCAGCCAAGATTAACTGGAACTGGTGTAACAAGCTCGCTGACCGCGCTCTCACTCACACACAATGGGCCATTTAGCTAGCAGGAAGAGGGGAGTTGCAGGCCTTGGAGCTCTGTCAGGGCAGCAGCGTTCGGTAGTCCATTAGCCCAAAAACTGTGACTTTGCGCGGGTAAGGATTGCTGTGGGCTGCCAGCCGAGATAGAGCTCTATCTACCTCACAGCAGGCCGGGGTGTGTGAAGGAAGGCAGGCCAGGCGGCGAGGCAGCAACACAGGCAGCACCGGCCGCTGAACTCCGACACACAGTCTTACCAAATTTGCAATTATCCATCAATTTTCGTAAAACGTCCCATATTTGAGCTTTATATAGTTGATTTCTCGTTTAAAAAAGTCTCAGAAGTGAATTTAATAACGAAATAGCCCGACAAACAATGTATAACTTTGCAGTGTCTGAAATATGACACCTGCTGTTGAGTCTCCCATGTGTTTCTATGTAGTTAGCTCAAACCAATCAGTGTGCAGCTCATTCTGAATATTCATGAGCATACCATATTTGGAAGAAAAGCTCTTGTTCCAAATAGAGCCATATTCACAGGATAGTTAAGGGCCTAATAAAATAGCATTCGGGTAATTTTCAGCCCAACCAATGTTACATACCCCATTAGGAGACCTTAAGGAACAGTGTAAAATACCCTATATAATCATTCTATCACCCCTTTAAATTATCTCTTTTATTAACACAAACAATCTGAGTGTCTTTCTTGATGTGTGTATTGCATTAGTTAACACTAATCAACGATAATAAATGATATGTTGTGTAGCCCTAGTCTGTGCTGTCTGACTCAACACATGTCTCATTATTACAACAACCAGTGGTGTGTTCAGACATGAAGACATCAGCAGACAGATGGACAGACTTACTTTGGTCAGAGCTGCTCTGATTGGCTGTCTGCAGTCCAGCTCTGATTCTGGATCTGGACAGCTGCTCCTCCTCAGAAACATCACTCCTCTTCCTCTCTCTGTGAAAACATTTCTTCATCACTAAAATGATAGAGGCTGTTGTTTTATTTTGAGAAAATAAATATATTTGACACACATTTTCAGATTTTAAATAGTTAAAAAAACTCTTACAGTAACTTCAACATTGTGCTTTTAAAGCCAGAAAAGATCCATCTGAGTTAGAAACAGTATCTGAACTAATAGTTCTGCATCATGAATATTAATCTTTCATCAGAACATTTAGTCTTCATCTTCATCAGGTCAGCTGACAGTAAAACAGTCTCTTACTTTGTGTCTGAGGGTCCAGGTTCATTACTGAAGGTCAGAGGTTCTCCTTTGGACCAGTCACTCTTCATAGACAGACAGCCAGATACTACAGACTCTGCTCTCTGTCTGTTGTCCTCAACTCTGCAAACACCAACAGCTTTTTATTAGGGGTCCAAGCCCGAGTCTGGAAGAAACGGCGTGTAGCAATAGCTACGCCGTTCGCACAGCAGGGCTGTGGAACCCTATTGTTTTTCTAAGGATTTTTTTTCTTCTTCTTCTTCTTCTTACTTATTATTCTTCTCCGCCTAAAACTCCGACTGCAGCCTAAACCGTACATAGTGGGGAGTTGCCATTTTCAGGACTGGTCCCAAACCCCGCAAGGACCTCAGTTGCAAAAATTGACCCATTTCCACCACTAGGTGGCGCTATTTCAGACAAAAACGCGTTTGGCCCTATAACTTCCACACCGTACACCCGACATTCAAAAACAATACATCTACGCGTTCCCTGGATCCAACTGAATCACGTGATATAGGCCACGCCCATTTCCGCCTAGACTTTTATGCCTTAAAAATCGCAATTTATCAAAAACCTACTTTCTTGAACTACTCCTACACCGAGCGACCAATCTGCACGAAACTTGGACCGTGACATCTCCAGACTGGCCTGACTAAAAGTTATGGAAAGAAATTTTATACGATAAAAATTGCGCATATAACGCACAAACAAATTTGCGTAGCTAACTATGAAAACACCAACTTTTCCATATCTCAGCCAAAATGAAAGCTATCAACCCCAAACTTTAGATTATTCTTTGCCATGCCCCTCTGGAGGGACCCCATGCGTTTTACAAAAATCGGTCACTAGGGGGCGCTACAACTACAAAAAGTTTATATCTCATGAACGGCTCATCCGATTTATACGAAATTTGACGCGTACCATCTGGGGCCAATCTTGAGGCCATCCCTAGAATAGAGTACCGAGGGGTCAAAGTGGGCGTGGCCTATGGGACCCAATGTGATCCAACTCTAGATTCACCACTTACACTAATGTGAACAACTTTAAATTTACAGGGTAGATGGACAATGGGCCGTGGATCACACCTACCACAAATTACACATGTGGACCACTAGGTGGCGCTGTAATGGTTTTTTGTCATTACCTCCCACAATACACATCAAACATTAGAAATTCTTACATCCACGTGTTCCTTGAATCAAGCTGAATTGCCTGATATAGGCCCCGCCCATTTCCGCGCAAACGTTTTTTTGCAGTATCGGCGCAGCGTTGCAAAACCAACTTTCGCGAACTCGTCCTAGGCCGTTCGACCGATCTGCACGAAACCTGGTAGTTAGCATCTCCAGATGGACCTGACAAAAAGTTATGGAAATCGTTTTGCTACGTTGAAGTATGCCAATTTGACAACCAAACAAATTGTCCTAGTTAGCTACGACACACGTATCATATCATATCTCGGTTAAATTTAAAGTTATCACCAAATGACTTGAGATCCTTGTTCAACATACCACTACGATGCTGTGTACCAAATTTGGAGAAGATCGGCCTTTAGGGGGTGCTATAAGCAACGTTTATTTGTTTTCCCGCCAATTTTCTTAGTACATTTCAAAGGGAAATTTGCTATTGCAATATCTCTGCCACAGTAAAAGCAATCAACACAAAATTTGTGGTGCTCTTTCGGGATGGCGTTCTGGGGCGCTGTACCAAATTTGGCGAAGATCGGCCTTTAGGGGGCGCTATACGCAATGTTTATTTGTTTCGCCCACTAACTCAATGCATTTAAATGGAAAATTTGCAATTGCGATATCTCTGCCACAGTAAAAGCAATCAACACAAAATTTGTGGCGCTCGCTCGGCATGGCGTTCCGAGGCGCTGTACCAAATTTGGCGAAGATCGGCCATTAGGGGGCGCTATAGTCAACATATGTTTTATATACCAGTTTGGGCCTTTTAATCCATTCTGAGGTCGAGCATGTTGTATGCAACGTAAACGGCACTTCTTAATAATAATTTTATAACTTCATAATCATAAATAGTCGAAGCGTAGGGTCTTTTGGAGCTAAAAGCTAACAGTTGCCCTTTTCTGCTGGTGTTTTCTTTGTCTTCCTAGCCCTTACACAAGGTTTTGCGTCCAGCCTTGAAGTCCAGAGTTTTTCGGGTATTTTTTAAATTAATCCATACTGTTATATCCAAGATTGATACACTGTGTGTAAGAAATCTTAATAGTTTGTCCATTATGAGTTATAATGTTCAATATGTTTATTTTTCCACGGATAACTCAAAAAATATATAGAACTGTAGCGCGTTGCTCGTTGGGCATGCCGCTCTGAGGATTTGTACCAAATTTTGCAAAGATCCGCCATTAGGGGGCGCTATAATCAACGTACAAGTGTTTTGCCCTGTTAATCAATGTTAATGGAATATTTGCAATGGGAATGTTTCACAGACCTTGCAGCTCACACTTCTCAATATTTAGTGATGTTTACCTTCTACTGAGTTGAAAGCCTACTTTACGGCTTTATTATCGACTTAATAGGCGCGTGTGCTCGTGTCGGCCGCTGTCCATTTCCTAAGGTTTTGAAATGCGAACAACTTTACCATACTCAATGTAAATAATCAGGACTTTTAGCTATATAGAGCCAGCATATCTCCACCAGACTCCATGTAAATAATCAGGACTTTTAGCGTGTATAGAGCCAGTATATCTCCACCAGACTCCATGTAAATAATCTGCAACGGCAATGTACTGCAGACATCGCAACTCACACCGTATCGCTGACCTTGCGCATCAAACCTATCGATAGCCACCAATGTTTGCCACCCCCCCCATACGTAATGCTTCTGTTCCCGCATTGGCACTGCTCCCCGGATTATCGGGGGCGACTGGCGTGGATTTGCAACGGCAGGGTACCCCAGACCTCGTGCATCAAACCTCTCGATATTCACCAACGTTTCTCCCCCCTACGTAATGCATCAGGTCCCGCATTGGCGCAGCTTCGCGGGTCATCAGGGGCGACTGGCCCAACTCCCCGGGGCGTCGCAAGCAACTGGCATCAAAGGCGAATGCCATCGTAGGCGAATGGCATCGGAGGCGAATTGCATCGAAGGCGAAAGGCATCGGAGGCGAATGGCGTCGGAGGCTTGGGCCCCGTCGTAACTGCTTGCAGTTCTAGTTCATATTGCTTCAATCTTTGATAAATGCTCTTTTTTAGCCCTTTATGAAGCTCTAAACACACAACCTGCTGCTACTGTCAATAATTAGGAGGATTTAAAGTGTGTATTAGTCCTCTTAGATTAGATTAGAGAGTTTTTCTGGGTCACTGACAGCTGTCACAGATACAAAGAGGAAGATGGAACAAATGTGTGAATGTGTAACAACAACAACGTGACATTGGAAACTGATTCATAAAATGAGTTAGTATCAGTGGTCTTACTTTGTGTCTGAGGGTCCAGGTTCATTACTGAAGGTCAGAGGTTCTCCTTTGGAACAGTCACTCTTCATAGACAGACAGCCAGATACTACAGACTCTGCTCCATCCTCCTCTTCCTCCAAACCACTCATCTTCTGATCTGAAGTCAGTCTGAGAGGTCAAACAGGAACCCTATGGGATTATTTCTGTGCCTTTAATTCCAAGCAAAACTTCTCAAGTATCAAACATAAAACACTAAAAAAGTGTCACCTCAAAAGGTAAAACTTAAAACTTGCAAACAAAACGTGTGTAGTTGTAAACTATTGGTCTTTTATTTGTTTGATATTCTGTCCTTTTGTTTACAGTTCCCTCTGCTTCTTTCTCAATGATCAGTCTTTTGCTCTCTCTATCACGTTTGCAGTTTTGCTCCCAGCAAGCGCAAGATGGATGTATAAAATACAGTGTTTAATGTGTATTTAAGTGATTAGACAGGCTGATTGTGGTTAGTATAGGTTTTTAACAGTTAGACTGCTTCATTCTCTTCCATGTATTTTTGTTTATTATTCAGTTCTGAGTGTTTTAGTGAGCTAGCTTACATGCTATGTTTTCACATGAATCTGCGTTGTCATTCTCCATTTTGTGTCCTGCACTGAGCTCATATAAGTATTTGTATGTTCTCTTTATGTTGTTAGGCGTGTGTTGAGGGCATATTACCAACGCTGTGTTTCTCCTCTCTAAAACACTCAACAGCAATAAATGTCCTGTGCCAAAACCTGAGTCTCCAGTCGTCTGCTTCGCACGTTACACACAGCACAGGTAACCGGAACTGAGGCCAGGCCGGTTACATATACATAACCCAATTACTCAGTATGTTTGTGTATTGTTGGTGATGAAAAACTGATCCTGACCTGTGATGTACTGCAAATAATGAGTTCCAGCTTCTTCTACCACCGGGACCCCAGCAAAATACGTTCAAATATCCATTATGTACAGTACAGGCCAAAATTTTGGACACACCTTCTCATTCAATGCGATTTCTTTATTTTCATGACTATTTACATTGTAGATTCTCACTGAAGGCATCAAAACTATGAATGAACACATATGGAATTATGTACTTAACAAAAAAGTGTGAAATAACTGAAAACATGTCTTATATTTTAGATTCTTCAAAGTAGCCACCCTTTGCTTTTTTTGATAACTCTGCAAACCCTTGGTGTTCTCTCAATGAGCTTCATGAGGTAGTCACCTGAAATGGTTTTACCTTCACAGGTGTGCCTTGTCAGGGTTCATTAGTGGAATTTCTTTCCCTTATTAACGCGGTTGGGACCATCAGTTGTGTTGTGCAGAAGTCAGGTTGATACACAGCCAACAGCCCTATTGGACAACTGTTACAATTCATATTATGGCAAGAACCAATCAGCTAAGTAAAGAGAAACGAGTGGCCATCATTACTTCAACAAATGAAGGTCAGTCAGTCCAGAAAATTGCGAAAGCTTTGAATGTGTCCCCAACTGCAGTCGCAAAAACCATCCAGCGCTACAGCAAAACTGGCTCACATGAGGACCGCCCCAGGAAAGGAAGACCAAGAGTCACCTCTGCTGCTGAGGATAAGTTCATCTGAGTCACCAGCCTCAGAAATCAGAGTTATTCATCACTAAATTCACTTCTAAACCTTTTTAGCGAGAAATGAAGTGTTTAGATTTTTAATATAGGCAGTCTTGCGAAAATCGTTGCCGAATTGACAATTTGCTGCAAAGTTACACACAGAAACACACAGAAAACACACACACAGTCACACACACACACACACACACACACACACACACAGACACACAAACAGTCACACACACACACAGTCACACACAGTCTCATACACACACACACACACACACACAGATACACACACACACACAGTCTCACACACACACACACACACACACACACACAGTCACACACACACAGTCACACACACACACAGTCACACACACACACACAGACGAACACACACACACACACACACACACACACACACACACACACACACACACACACACACAGTCACACACTCAGTCACACAATCACACACACACACACGGTCTCTCTCACACACACACACACACACACACACACACACACACACACACAACACACACACACACACACACACACACACACACACACACACACACACACAGTCACACACACACAGACCGTCCCAATACACGTGTTCTCATTTCCCCAAGAACAGTTAAGATTCACGGATCTGACTTTACGCTGGTGGAGACGACGGTGTGTTTTCTGACAGCAGGAGACAGGCTCGGACCCCCCCCCCATCTTCAAACTCAGCCTTCATTTAGATCTCAACTACACAGCTGTAAAGGGTTCTGACTGCAGCCTCACGGTTGGGACAGTCAGGCGTATAAACACCTGGTAAAGGATTTAAAACCTCCTCTGTAGTAGTTCATGTTACAACATGGAGATTAATCTTCAACACAAGAGTCCTTAACACTTTCTCAGGAAATAAGAAGCGAAGTAGAAACATTATATTTAACATTACAGAGGCAGAAACTAACCCTGAAGAGACCAAAGACTAACGTGGTGTTAAAGTACCAAACAGATACTTACAGTTTCTTCAAACAGTCCAAAATGATAACGTAGAACAACTCAGGTGAGTTGTTTCCTGATGAGTCACAGCTCCACCTGTCAGGAAGCAGATTTTCACAATAAGAGCTTTGGTTCCTCTCTCTGTGTAACTGTGGTTGTTGTTGTCAGTGTGTGTTTGTTCTTCCTTTGTCCCATGAATGCAACACGAGGAACTTTCTACACGTCAAGTTCCAACATGTTTCAAATGTGATGAACAAACTTTATCGTTAAACAGACTCAGTGACGCAGTGGAAGATAAATGGAGGACAATAACAAGTACAAGCTTTCCTTCTGAGATTAAAGCAAGTATTCAGACATGTTACTGCAGTAAATGTACTAATAGCACAGTGTGAAGTTCCAGCAGCTGGCTGAGCAGATAACTAACGTGGAGAGAAAACAGACAGACTCTCTGCTCCCTGAACTCAACACAATATGAAAATGATAAAGTGAAAGACTTACGTACTGGACTGCTCTGATTGGAGGGTTTCTCACGCTGCAGCTGGACCTGGAAGACCTCTGGGACACCCAGACATCTTATCATGTGTGTCTCTGACAGCAACACAACCAACCTGTTTCAGCTTCATCAGGAGGAGGAGCAGGAGGAAGAGGAGGAGGAGGAGGAGGAGGAGGAGGAGGAGGAGACAGAAAGAATCCTGTAGAACCAGAAATACTCCAACAACAGAGGGACTTTCCACACGTCGAGTTCCAACATTTTTTAAATGTGATGAACAAACTTTATCGTTAAACAGACTCAGTGACGCAGTGGAAGAAGTACTCCAAACTAAGACAAATCACTTCTTCCATTTCACTTCTAACAAGTGGCTCAATCAGTTCAGTGTTTAAATCCAACCGTTACCCCCACCCCGCCAGTAGGGGAAGACGTGTGCCTCTGCTCTCAGGTGACCGATTCAAGTCCTGTCCTCCGGACTTCCGTTTGATACACAGACCAAGAAGATTCAATTTGCTTCGCCAAATGATCTTACGAAAAAGTAAGTGGAATATGTTACAGTTTCATGATGTTATGGTTGTAATGCAACGGTTTGGGTTTAACCGTAAGCCCTTTCCCTCGTAGTGCTTTGTTATATTCCGGTTTTGATCAGGTTGACCAAAAAAGGTTTTGAACAACTCACGTTAGCAGTTGTTTTTCCCCTCGTCGCCATCTTGCCAGTCAAGCAGCGACTTGTTAAAACCTTTTTCTTTTTGGTAAACTCTTTGTGCACAAACAATGTTCTCAATGCTCGAGTTCATGTGTAAATCCCCTGGTGAGACTTAGTGCAACGTTTCATGTTGTGTCGGGCCTTCTTAGTGTTTTACATATAGTGATTTTGATGCGATAAAAGTAGCCTCTAGTTCTCCCATTCAAAAGGCCATTTGACCTGAAAACGACAATACGATCAATCTTAAAAGTGACGTTTCCGTCTTAATTATGCTTTTAAACGAAAGTTTGACTTGGGTACATTCACAAAAAGATCCTAGGTTGCATTGTGGCGAGAGTTACGCTTTAAGTGGACAGCAGATATATTGCACTTTCTTTGCTGCTGTGCACGACGTGTATGCTTTGCTACATTGTATGTTTTGTGTCATCGTGTTAACCTGCTTGCGTTGTTGTTGTTGTTACAAATAAGACATAACAGCTCTTTCAATTACTTTTAGTGTACAGTACATACATGATAGCCAGTACAATCAGTCATTTTAGGCAAGTCACTCGGCGGCCACCTTGCAATGTACTTTGGGCAGTTATCGGCAAGCTGTTTTCCTATTTAAGTGAACGGGGAAGCATACAGGAAGAGAGGGAATATGTGTAGGCTCCACAGCTGCCTACTGGCTTTACAACCCCATGTATTTCAATGGATGCTGTGTCTCCCCATTAGAAAGTCTCTGGGCTACAATGCAAAAGTCCTGAGAAATACTGTCACATACAATGTTTATGTTTACACTGTATACATTCAAATATTATTTATGCAATCAGTACAAATTGTATGGTCTTTTATTTCAGATGACTCCGGTCCACAAGCAAGAAAGCATTCCAGGACGGAGCGTGTGTGTGGAAGCCCAGTCTGTAAGGTAACATTTATACATGCATTTAAGAAACCAGAGTCCTATTCCTACCATGGAACTACTGACCCTCAGCCTGGGGCTTATCATGGGACTGTTCTGATGGCTTTGTCTCTTCCTGCCTTTTTTTCAGGTCAGTAGACATCACTGCCTCCACCACCTGCATGTACGTTTTTTTTTTTTTTTTTTGCAATTGTCTAATGTAACAGAGTAGTTATGCAATGACATTTGCAAGAAATCTACCATAAATGAACTGACCAATATTCATATCTACTTTCTTTTTAGATGAGTCAACACCACACAGGAAACCAGCCGGTCACCCAGAGCTGGATGGGTGTATTCTAACACGAGCTCGGCCTGCCACTTCCTCTTGGGACCCATTTAAAGGTACAGTGGCTTTTGCATAACTTAAATTAGAACAGAACTGACTTCTCTTACAAAATGAGATTGTACAAGCTCTCCACTTTGTTCCACGTGTATAATTTGTGTTTCTATATGTTTTACAGCAACTTTTCCCGACAAGCCCGGAGGTTGGACCGGAGGTACTGCCATCACAGCACATGCTACGGCGAGTGGCAACCAATGATGTTCTAAAACTGTACAGCCTGCGGGGCAGAAAGGGAAAGAAGGCCTTCCAGGACCTGACTATCTGCAGGGTTATAACAGGCAGGTGTTATGTTATTGTTCACATCAGTATTCTGCTTAGCTTGGCTGATTAAGAGGTTTTCATTTGACTTCTACTCTAGTGGTCTCCCAGAAAACCTTCCCACGCTGACTGCAGCAGACGCGGAGGACTTGATTGGGCGAGGGCTAAAGTTTGCCCCACACAGACGGTAAATTGAAATTCTTCTGTGATGTTAATAATAATCATAATAATAAAAAAATATCAATATTTGTGATCAGAATAAAAACAGGGTTGTTAGTCAGGTATGACATATCAAACTTTTGTTTCTTTCTTTTTAGGTCAGCTGACAAGGACTGAGCCTTCAAAACCATGGAGCTCTATTTATTTTATTTCTTTTTTGCGGAAGCAAGAGCTGTTGGCCATCTTCTACACTGCTGCCATCCTCCTGCCTCCTCCCCTCCTTCCCTCCTCCTCCCCTCCTCCCATCCTCCTGCCTCCTCCCCTCCTTCCCTCCTCCTCCCCTCCTCCCATCCTCCTGCCTCCTCCCCTCCTCCCATCCTCCTGCCTCCTCCCCTCCTTCCCTCCTCCTGCCTCCTCCCCTCCTCCCATCCTCCTGCCTCCTCCCCTCCTCCCCTCCTCCTGCCTCCTCCCCCCCTCCTGCCGCTACAGATCCCTGCACACAAAAACAATCAGACACAAGAACAGCTTCTTTCCCTCTGCCATCATTCTCCTGAACTGCTTTGGCCATTCACCTACACATTACATACTTTATCATTCCAATATGCATCTTGCACTATTACTTTGCACTCTACATCCTTATCTATTTTGTATTTTGTTTATTCTTCTTTGTATATTGCAAATTAAAGTTTTAAATCCCATCAAGTTTGCCTGTTCATTCATTCCTGATAATATATAATAATTCATTCCTGCTCTGCAGACGGTTTAAAGTAATAATAAAATTAGTATCATTGTTGTTAAAGTTTGTTAAAGGTTAGGGGAATGTAAAAAAGAACATTAGGGGAACGTTCCCTGAAGGTTGCACTGTTAGGGGAACGTTCTCTAAAGGTTGCAACGTTAGGGGAACTTTCCCTGAAGGTTGCAACGTTAGGGGAACGTTCTCTAAAGGTTGCAACGTTAGGGGAACGTTCTCTAAAGGTTGCAACGTTAGAACGTTCGATGTAACCAAAAACGAACGTTCCCAGAACGTTCAACCAACTTTCCATAATAACCAAAACACAACCAAACCTAAACTTCAGGGAACATTCGCGCAACCAAAAACGAACATTCCCAGAGCGGGTAAGAGTTCTTATGTTGGTGCTGTCTTCCTAGACCTAAAGCGAGCTTTTGATACTGTAAATCATGAAGTTCTTTTATCTAAATTAACATATTTTAATTTCTCTGAGCAAGCTCTCAACTGGATAAAATCATATCTGTCCAGTAGAAAGCAATGTGTTCGTATTAATGACTCAAAGTCCCCATTGTGTGAATGTCCAGTAGGGGCCCCCAAAGGCTCCATCCTTGGTCCAATCTTGTTTACACTGTATATAAATGATCTACCAGAGAAATGTAAAATGTTGATGTCCAGATGTACGCAGATGATACAGTAATCTTTACACATGCTAAGAACTATCAAGAGATATCATCCACACTTACATCTGCTATGGTTCACATTGATGACTGGCTCACTAACTCATGTCTCTACTAAACAAAACATGAAGGTGTCACATTGTAATGTGTTCCTTAGAGGACAGGAGCTTGATATTGTTAATCAATTCAAGTATCTAGGAGTCATGTATGACTCCACCCTAACGTTCAAAAGCCATGTGAAAATGGTGGCAAATAAACTTCAATTTAATTTGCGGAATTTTAAACAAGTTAGGCCATTTCTTGACAACAAAGCTGCCAAGTTGTTTTTGTATACTATGATCCTTTCACATATTGAGTATTGTTTTACTAACTGGTCACTAACTAGCATAACTACTCTTAAAAGCATTGAATCTATTTAAGAAAGCCATAAAAACTTTTGATAAAAAGGCATTGTCATTTCACCATTGCGATATCTTAGAGAGACATACATTTTTAAGTTTTGAAAATTTTAAACAATTCAGGTATGTTTGTTTGATATATAAAGTGTTATATAATCTTGCCCCCCCCTCTGCTGCATGGCTTTAATCAGAGACTTGAAAGCGGAGGAAGTACACGGGCCTCTGTAAAAGGGGACTGTGTGATACCATTTAGACGCACCACTTTTGGACAAAACGTATTGTCAATAATAGGAGGTAAACTCTGGAATAGCTTGACCCTCCACTACATTCAACACTTTTAAAACTCATTTCAAACAGTGGCTTCTAGAAAACCAGAGATGCACTCACTTTTAACAGTCACATATTTCTTTACCCATACATTTTCACTGGTAAATTGAGGTGGATGAATAATGTCTTTGTCATGTATCATGCATCATGTATTTTTTTACATGATGTATGTATGTTTTCCTTGTTTGTTTTGTCAATGTCATTATTATGTGTACCTTTTTAATGTATAGTGAATGAGCGCTGTATGACTGCTGGTCGTTTCTGTTAGTTTTATGTGGGTTTATGTTTTAAGGACTGCAGATGGAAAGTAGTTATTTTAACTAATTCTGGCATATTTACATGGTGTTTTTATACAACAATGTACATAGATATGCATGTTCCCTGTCAAATAAACCAATAAATAAATAAATAAAGTCATGTTAGGCCTACATGTAAAGATTAAGTGTGTAAAAAACTGTAATATGCAGCCCCACTGTATACTACTGACTTACTGTGTACTTCTACTTCAGAGGAAAACATTGTACTACAGCATTTACCTGACAGAGAAATGTGTCACAGACACACACACACACACACACACACACACACACACACACACACACACACACACACACACACACACAATCAAACAGATTTTCTGTCCAATAGATAACATGTTACTGCAGTAAAAGTACTAATAGCACATTGATGACATGTTACTGCAGTAAAAGTACTAATAGCACATTGATGACATGTTACTGCAGTAAAAGTACTAATAGCACATTGATGACATGTTACTGCAGTAAAAGTACTAATAGCACATTGATGACATGTTACTGCAGTAAAAGTACTAATACATTGGTGACATGTTACTGCAGTAAAAGTACTACTAGCACAGTGTGAAGGTCCAGCAGCTGGCTGAGAGCAGATAACTAACGTGGAGAGAAAACAGACAGACTCTGGTCTTGCTCAAGGACACATTGGTTGATGTATCGAACCCTGGTCTCCTGCACCAAAGGAATGGGACATATCCACTGACCTCTGGGACACCGAGACATCTTATCGTGTGTGTCTCTGACAGCAACACAACCAACCTGTTTCACCTTCATCAGGAGGAGGAGGAGGAGGATACAGAAGAACCAGAAACACTGTGACAACAGAGATCAGAGGATCAGTAACTCTTTATAACATGATGAATTATAAAGTTACTGATTATTGGTAATTTTGACATTTGTTATTTTAGAGACAAATACCAAAATAAAGAATTAAAGCTTCAAGCAGCGATGGACGGGCCCTCGCAGCTCCTTACAGGTCGGGGTTACTGGTGGATGGCGCTCCTTGCAGCCGTACATTTGCACTGGCGTGTGTGTGTGTGGGGGTGTGTGTGTGTATCTCTTTGTGTGCGTATATGTGTGTGTGTGTGTGTGTGTGTGTGTGTGTGTATCAGAGATGGGGACTCGAGTCTGAGACTTGGATTCAAGTCGCACTTCAGTAGACTCCGACCTGCGGCCCTTTGCTGCATGTCATTCCCTCTCGCTTTCCTCTTTCAAGTCTTCATCTGTCCTGTGGAATTAAAGGCCTAAAATGCCCAAAAAATAATCTAAAAAAACCATAAAAAGGGTCAAACAAAGCATCATAAACAGCGTTGAAAGCAGGGTGAGAAAGTTTGTGGAATAATAAGATGACATATGTGTTTGATGTCTCTGATAGTTGTAATGTTAGTTTCTAGAGGAGTTGAACTGAGTGTGTAATGTAAATAAAGTACTCGTTACAAAGATATGAACTTATCGATATCATAATGTTTTATTCACTGGGAACAATAACATAGTGAAGTATAAAGTAACTGAACTGAAGTCAAAGTACTTAGTTACTTTCCCCGCTGTGTGAGTAAACTTCAGAGAGACAGAAACAGATTCAAGTCATTTATAACAAACCGTCTTATTAAATATTAAAAATAAAGACGACAATGATCTCACTTTGTATTTTAAATATAGACATTTCATAATAAATCACTAATGAAAATAATCCATTCTTCATGTCGTTAATTCATCCAACCATCCAAAAAATGATCCAGACATTTATCTGTCTTTATGCTAAGCTAGGCTAACACAGCGTGTGTTATTGCTGCGTGAAGCCATGGCTCCACTGTTACCAGTCTTTATGCTAAGCTAGGCTAATGCAGCGTGTGTTATTGCTGCGTGAAGCCATGGCTCCACTGTTACCAGTCTTTATGCTAAGCTAGGCTAATGCAGCGTGTGTTATTGCTGTGTGAAGCCATCGACCCACTGTTACCAGTCTTTATGCTAAGCGTGTGTTAGGCTAACTGTTACCAGTCTTTATGCTAAGCTAGGCTAACATGGCGTGTTATTGCTGTGTGAAGCCATCGACCCACTGTTACCAGTCTTTATGCTAAGCTAGGCTAACGCAGCGTGTGTTATTGCTGTGTGAAGCCATCGCTCCACTGTTACCAGTCTTTATGCTAAGCTAGGCTAACGCAGCGTGTGTTATTGCTGCGTGAAGCCATCGCTCCACTGGAAGACGTTAGTCTGCTTTGCGTCTGTCTGGCTCTCGTCTCCACAGCGATGTTTCTTCAGCTGGCGCGAGTCGGAGAAGCCTCCGCCGCAGCGCTGGCAGGCGTACAGCTTGACGCCCGTGTGGATCTGCATGTGAGACTTCAGCTGGTTGGACTGGCGGAACTTCCTGCTGCACATGGCGCACTCGTAGGGTTTCTCTCCGGTGTGCACCAGCCGGTGGCGGTGGTAATTCTGCGGCGTGCGGAAGGCTTTGCCGCAGGTCGGGCACTTGTGCGGCTTCTCCCCGGTGTGCAGCATGGCGTGCTGCTTCAGCTGCGAGGCCAGCAGGAAGCCCTTGCTGCACACGGTGCAGGCGTGCGGCCGCTCGCCGCTGTGCGTGCGCAGGTGGTACAGGAAGAGGTGGCGCAGGTGGAAGGCCTTCCCGCAGCGCTCGCAGCTGAACTCCTTGTTGTCTGCGTGGATCTTCTGATGCGTCCGCAGCGTGCTGCTGCTGCTGAAGCTCTTCAGACACACGCCGCAGCTCAGAGGCTTCCCGCCGCTCGCACGGCGCCGCCGGGCCGTGCCCGCGCCGCCCGCCACCGCTGGGCGCTCCCGGGCGGCGTGCACCAGCGTCTGGTGCTTCTGCAGCTGGCAGTTGTAGAAGAAGGTCTTCCCACACAGGTCGCACATGAAGGGTTTCTCCACGCCGTGGACCAGCATGTGCTTCTTCAGAGCCCACGTCCCAGAGAAGCCCTCGCCACACTTAGCACACCTGGGACACACACACACACACACACACACACACACACACCTTATTATTATTATACACACCTGGGACAGGTACACACACACACACACACATCTTCTTATTATTATTATTATTATTATCCACACCTGGGACTGGGACAGGTACACACACACACACACACACACACACACACACACACACACACACACACACACACACACACACACACACACACACATTATTGGGACAGGGACAGGTACACACACACACACACACACACCTTATTATTATTATTATTATTATTATTATTATTATACACACCTGGGACTGGGACAGGTACACACACACACACACACACACACACACACACACACACACACACACACACACATTATTATACACACCTGGGACAGGTACACACACACACACACACACACCTTATTATTATACAAACCTGGGACAGGTACACACACACACCTTATTATTATTATTATACACACCTGGGACAGGTACACACACACACACACCTTATTATTATTATTATACACACCTGGGACAGGTACACACACACACACACACCTTATTATTATACACACCTGGGACAGGTAC
The DNA here is from genome assembly GCF_004354835.1 of Perca flavescens. NCBI lineage: Eukaryota > Metazoa > Chordata > Actinopteri > Perciformes > Percidae > Perca > Perca flavescens. The sequence continues at coordinate 42,729,404 of NC_041333.1, forward strand.
ACACACACACACACACACACACACACACACACACACACACCTTATTATTATACACACCTGGGACAGGTACAAACACACACACACACACACACACACACACACACACACACACACACCTTATTATTATTATTATACACACCTGGGACAGGTACACACACACACACACACACATTATTATACACACCTGGGACAGGTACACACACACACACACACACATTATTATTATTATACACACCTGGGACAGGTACACACACACACACACCTTATTATTATTATACACACCTGGGACAGGTACACACACACACACACACACACACACCTTATTATTATTATACACACCTGGGACAGGTACACACACACACACACCTTATTATTATACACACCTGGGACAGATAAACACACACCTTATTATTATTATTATTATTATTATTATAATACACACCTGGAACAGGTAAACCCACACACACACCATATTATTACTATTATTATTAATATTATAATAATACACACCTGGGACAGGTACACACACACCTTGTTATTATTATTATTATTATTATTATTATTATTATTACACCTGGGATAGTATATATATTTGTATATTGTTTGTACCTGAGAGGTTTCTCCCCGCTGTGCAGAGTTTTTATATGTATATATACAGTATATATATTTGTATATTGTGCGTACCTGAGAGGTTTCTCCCCGCTGTGTAGCCGCAGGTGTCTCTGGAAGTTGTACTTGAGTCCGAAGCTGAGGCCGCAGGTCTGACACATGAAGGGCTTCTCCCCCGAGTGGACCACGCGGTGCTGTAGCAGCCCCATCTTACTCTTGAAGGCTTTGTCACACTCGCTGCACGGGAACGGACGCTCGTCCGAGTGCGAGCGCTTGTGCACGCGCAGGTTGCTGGCGGTGGAGAAGCGTTTCCCGCAGGCGGTGCAGGGGTACGGCCGAGCGCCCGTGTGCACCGTTGTGTGTTCACGTAGACTCTTCTTCCTGGTGAAGCCTTTCCCACAGACATCACATGAGAAGGGCTTCACCTGTAGAGAGAGAACAGATTAGTCTCATTTTATCATCTAATATTCCTCTACCTGTAGAGAACAGATTAGTCTCATATTATCATCTAATACTCCTCTACCTGTAGAGAACAGATTAGTCTCATATTATCATCTAATACTCCTCTACCTGTAGAGAACAGATTAGTCTCATATTATCATCTAATACTCCTCTACATGTAGAGAACAGATTAGTCTCATATTATCATCTAATACTCCTCTACCTGTAGAGAACAGATTAGTCTCATATTATCATCTAATACTCCTCTACCTGTAGAGAACAGATTAGTCTCATATTATCATCTAATACTCCTCTACCTGTAGAGAACAGATTAGTCTCATATTATCATCTAATACTCCTCTACCTGTAGAGAACAGTTTAGTCTCATATTATCATCTAATACTCCTCTACCTGTAGAGAACAGTTTAGTCTCATATTATCATCTAATACTCCTCTACCTGTAGAGAACAGTTTAGTCTCATATTATCATCTAATACTCCTCTACATGTAGAGAACAGATTAGTCTCATATTATCATCTAATACTCCTCTACCTGTAGAGAACAGATTAGTCTCATATTATCATCTAATACTCCTCTACCTGTAGAGAACAGATTAGTCTCATATTATCATCTAATACTCCTCTACCTGTAGAGAACAGATTAGTCTCATATTATCATCTAATACTCCTCTACCTGTAGAGAGAGAACAGATTAGTCTCATATTATCATCTAATACTCCTCTACATGTAGAGAACAGATTAGTCTCATATTATCATCTAATACTCCTCTACCTGTAGAGAACAGATTAGTCTCATATTATCATCTAATACTCCTCTACCTGTAGAGAACAGTTTAGTCTCATATTATCATCTAATACTCCTCTACCTGTAGAGAACAGATTAGTCTCATATTATCATCTAATACTCCTCTACCTGTAGAGAACAGATTAGTCTCATATTATCATCTAATACTCCTCTACCTGTAGAGAACAGTTTAGTCTCATATTATCATCTAATACTCCTCTACCTGTAGAGAACAGTTTAGTCTCATATTATCATCTAATACTCCTCTACCTGTAGAGAACAGATTAGTCTCATATTATCATCTAATACTCCTCTACCTGTAGAGAACAGTTTAGTCTCATATTATCATCTAATACTCCTCTACATGTAGAGAACAGATTAGTCTCATATTATCATCTAATACTCCTCTACCTGTAGAGAACAGATTAGTCTCATATTATCATCTAATACTCCTCTACCTGTAGAGAACAGATTAGTCTCTCATATTATCATCTAATACTCCTCTACCTGTAGAGAACAGTTTAGTCTCATATTATCATCTAATACTCCTCTACCTGTAGAGAACAGTTTAGTCTCATATTATCATCTAATACTCCTCTACCTGTAGAGAACAGATTAGTCTCATATTATCATCTAATACTCCTCTACCTGTAGAGAGAGAACAGTTTAGTCTCATATTATCATATAATACGCCTCTACCTGTAGAGAGAGAACAGATTAGTCTCATATTATCATCTAATACTCCTCTACCTGTAGAGAACAGATTAGTCTCATATTATCATCTAATACTCCTCTACCTGTAGAGAACAGATTAGTCTCATATTATCATCTAATATTCCTCTACCTGTAGAGAACAGATTAGTCTCATATTATCATCTAATACTCCTCTACCTGTAGAGAACAGATTAGTCTCATATTATCATCTAATACTCCTCTACCTGTAGAGAGAGAACAGATTAGTCTCATATTATCATCTAATACTCCTCTACCTGTAGAGAGAGAACAGTTTAGTCTCATATTATCATATAATACGCCTCTTCCTGTAGAGAGAGAACAGATTAGTCTCATATTATCATCTAATACTCCTCTACCTGTAGAGAACAGATTAGTCTCATATTATCATCTAATACTCCTCTACCTGTAGAGAACAGATTAGTCTCATATTATCATCTAATATTCCTCTACCTGTAGAGAACAGTTTAGTCTCATATTATCATCTAATACTCCTCTACATGTAGAGAACAGATTAGTCTCATATTATCATCCAATACTCCTCTACCTGTAGAGAACAGATTAGTCTCATATTATCATCTAATACTCCTCTACCTGTAGAGAACAGATTAGTCTCATATTATCATCTAATACTCCTGTACCTGTAGAGAGAAAACAGATTAGTCTCATATTATCATCTAATACTCCTCTACCTGTAGAGAGAGAACAGTTTAGTCTCATATTATCATATAATACGCCTCTACCTGTAGAGAGAGAACAGATTAGTCTCATATTATCATCTAATACTCCTCTACATGTAGAGAACAGATTAGTCTCATATTATCATCTAATACTCCTCTACATGTAGAGAACAGATTAGTCTCATATTATCATCTAATATTCCTCTACCTGTAGAGAACAGTTTAGTCTCATATTATCATCTAATACTCCTCTACCTGTAGAGAACAGTTTAGTCTCATATTATCATCTAATACTCCTCTACCTGTAGAGAACAGTTTAGTCTCATATTATCATCTAATACTCCTCTACCTGTAGAGAACAGTTTAGTCTCATATTATCATCTAATACTCCTCTACCTGTAGAGAACAGATTAGTCTCATATTATCATCTAATACTCCTCTACCTGTAGAGAACAGATTAGTCTCATATTATCATCTAATACTCCTCTACCTGTAGAGAACATATTAGTCTCATATTATCATCTAATACTCCTCTACCTGTAGAGAACAGATTAGTCTCATATTATCATCTAATACTCCTCTACCTGTAGAGAGAGAACAGATTACTCTCAAATTATCCATAGTTTCCACTGTGCTGAGAGTATTTCACCCAAAGGTAAAACCCATAAACCACCAGAAGAAGAGACCCCACCTGAGCGTGTGAGACTTGGTGGTAGCGCAGTGCGGCGGCCGAGCTGTAGCTGCGCTGGCAGATGTTGCACTGCAGCGGCGTGTCCTGCAGCCGGTGCGAGGCCTGGTGCGCTCGGAGCTGGCGCGCCTGCCGGAACTTCTTGCCGCAGCACTCGCAGCGGAGCATCCTGTCGGGGTCGCTGGCCTGCGCTGCCTGTAGCGCGTGGCTGCGCTGGTGGCGCTGCAGGCTGCTGGCTTTGTAGAAACCTTTATCACAGGCGCTGCAGGGGAACGGCTTCAGGTGGCATGCGCCGTGCTTCTTCAGCTGGTGCTGCTGGTGGAAACCTTTGTTACACAGCTCGCAGAAGAACCGCTTCTCTTTGTACAGATCCCTCCGCCGCTTCCTTTCCAGATCCTTCTGGTCCGAATCACTCACTGCTGCAGGAGACACAGGATACATACTGTAAACACTACTGTACTAACCCTAACACACACACACAGACTCACTGCTGCAGGAGACACAGGATACATACTGTAAACACTACTGTACTAACCCTAACACACACACACACACACACACACACACACACACACACACACACTCACTGCTGCAGGAGACACAGGATACATACTGTAAACACTACTGTACTAACCCTAACACACACACAGACTCAATGCTGCAGGAGACACAGGATACATACTGTAAACACTACTGTACTAACCCTAACACACACACACAGACTCACTGCTGCAGGAGACACAGGATACATACTGTAAACACTACTGTACTAACCCTAACACACACACACAGACTCACTGCTGCAGGAGACACATGATACATACTGTACACACTACTGTACTAACCCAACACACACACACACACACACACACACACAGACTCACTGCTGCAGGAGACACAGGATACATACTGTAAACACTACTGTACTAACCCTAACACACACACACACACACAGACTCACTGCAGGAGACACATGATACATACTGTAAACACTACTGTACTAACCCTAACACACACACACACACAGACTCACTGCTGCAGGAGACACAGGATACATACTGTAAACACTACTGTACTAACCCTAACACACACACACACACACAGACTCACTGCTGCAGGAGACACAGGATACATACTGTAAACACTACTGTACTAACCCTAACACACACACACAGACTCACTGCTGCAGGAGACACAGGATACATACTGTAAACACTACTGTACTAACACACACACACACAGACTCACTGCTGCAGGAGACACAGGATACATACTGTAAACACTACTGTACTAACCCTAAACACACACACACACAGACTCACTGCTGCAGGAGACACAGGATACATACTGTAAACACTACTGTACTAACCCTAACACACAACACACACACACACACACAGACTCACTGCTGCAGGAGACACAGGATACATACTGTAAACACTACTGTAAACTAACACACACACACACACACACACACACACACAGACTCACTGCAGGAGACACAGGATACATACTGTAAACACTACTGTACTAACCCTAACACACACACACAGACTCACTGCTGCAGGAGACACAGGATACATACTGTAAACACTACTGTACTAACCCTAACACACACACACAGACTCACTGCTGCAGGAGACACAGGATACATACTGTAAACACTACTGTACTAACCCTAACACACACACACAGACTCACTGCTGCAGGAGACACAGGATACATACTGTAAACACTACTGTACTAACCCTAACACACACACAGACTCACTGCTGCAGGAGACACAGGATACATACTGTAAACACTACTGTACTAACCCTAACACACACACAAAGACTCACTGCTGCAGGAGACACAGGATACATACTGTAAACACTACTGTACTAACCCTAACACACACACACAGACTCACTGCTGCAGGAGACACAGGATACATACTGTAACACACAGACTACTGTGCAGGAGACACAGGATACATACTGTAAACACTACTGTACTAACCCTAACACACACACAAAGACTCACTGCTGCAGGAGACACAGGATACATACTGTAAACACTACTGTACTAACCCTAACACACACACACAGACTCACTGCTGCAGGAGACACAGGATACATACTGTAAACACTACTGTACTAACCCTAACACACACACACAGACTCACTGCTGCAGGAGACACAGGATACATACTGTAAACACTACTGTACTAACCCTAACACACACACACAGACTCACTGCTGCAGGAGACACAGGATACATACTGTAAACTAACAAACTGAGGTTTACAGGTCCTCCCTCAAAACATTCTGAAGTTTTTCAATAAATAAAAGTGCAACTTCACATGATTTTGGAGCGTTATTATCTCCATATCTGGAAACGTTAGAGCAGATCATAACTAATAATACTGTTAATATATATAATAAATAATACAAGAGCTTTAAGAGAAGTCACAGAGTTTGGTTCTTTAAGCGTTGCTGCTGCTGCCGTGCACCGATATTACTATTATTATTAATATTAGTAGTAGTAGTAGTAGTAGTACTAGTAGTATATTAATAAGTGTTACCTGTCACAGTCTGTTCAACAATTTCCATCTTTATTTCTGTTTCCTGTAAAACACAAAGAGAGAAAACAGTTAAGACATTCATTAAGATCTTAGAAAGGTGAAAAATGAACTAACATATTATCTCTATATCAGTGTATCTGTATATCTGTATCAGTGTCTTTATATATATGTATATCTGTATCAGTGTCTCTGTATCAGTGTCTCTGTATATCTGTATCAGTGTCTTAATATATATGTATATCTGTATCAGTGTCTCTGTATCAGTGTCTCTGTATATCTGTATCAGTGTCTCTGTATATCTGTATCAGAGTCTCTGTATATCTGTATCAGTGTCTCTGCATATCTGTATCAGTGTCTCTATATATATGTATATCTGTATCAGTGTCTCTGTATATCTGTATCAGTGTCTCTGTATATCTGTATCAGAGTCTCTGTATATCTGTATCGGTGTCTCTGTATATCTGTATCAGAGTCTCTGTATATCTGTATATCTGTATCAGAGTCTCTGTATATCTGTATCAGTGTCTCTGTATCTCTGTATATCTGTATCAGTGTCTCTGTATATCTGTATCAGCGTCTCTGTATATCTGTATCAGTGTCTCTGTATATCTGTATCAGTGTCTCTGTATATCTGTATCAGTGTCTCTGTATATCTGTATATCTGTATATCTGTATCAGTGTCTCTGTATATCTGTATCAGTGTCTCTGTATATCTGTGTCTCTATATATCTGTATCAGTGTCTCTGTATATCTGTATCAGTGTCTCTGTAGATCTATATCAGTGTCTCTGTATCTCTGTATCAGTATATCTGTATCTCTGTATCAGTATATCTGTATCTCTGTATCAGTATATCTGTATCTCTGTATCAGTGTCTCTGTATATCTGTATCAGTATATCTGTATCTCTGTATCAGTATATCTGTATATCTGTATCAGTGTCTCTGTATATCTGTATCAGTGTCTCTGTATATCTGTATCAGTGTCTCTGTATATCTGTATCAGTATATCTGTATCTGTATCAGTGTCTCTGTATATCTGTATCAGTGTCTCTGTATATCTGTATCAGTGTATCTGTATCTCTGTATCAGTGTCTCTGTATATCTGTATCAGTGTCTCTGTATATCTGTATCAGTATATCTGTATATCTGTATCAGTGTCTCTGTATATCTGTATCAGTGTCTCTGTATATCTGTATCAGTATATCTGTATATCTGTATCAGTGTCTCTGTATATCTGTATCAGTGTCTCTGTATATCTGTATCAGTATATCTCTCTATATCAGTGTATATCTGTATCAGTGTCTCTGTATATCTGTATCAGTGTCTCTGTATATCTGTATCAGTGTCTCTGTATATCTGTATCAGTATATCTGTATATCTGTATCAGTGTCTCTGTATATCTGTATCAGTGTCTCTGTATATCTGTATCAGAGTCTCTGTATATCTGTATCAGTGTCTCTGCATATCTGTATCTGTATCATCTGTATCTGTCTGCATATCAGTGTCTCTGTATATCTGTATCAGTGTCTCTGTATATCTGTATCAGAGTCTCTGTATATCTGTATCAGTGTCTCTATATATATCTGTATCTGTATCAGTGTCTCTGTATATCTGTATCAGTGTCTCTGTATATCTGTATCAGAGTCTCTGTATATCTGTATCAGTGTCTCTGTATATCTGTATATCAGTGTCTCTGTATCTGTATCAGTGTCTCTGTATATCTGTATCAGTGTCTCTGTATATCTGTATCAGTGTCTCTGTATATCTGTATCAGTGTCTCTGCATATCTATCAGTGTCAGTGTCTCTGTATCAGTGTCTCTGTATATCTGTATCAGTGTCTCTGTATATCTGTATCAGTGTCTCTGTATATCTGTATCAGTGTCTCTGTAGATCTATATCAGTGTCTCTGTATCTCTGTATCAGTATATCTGTATCTCTGTATCAGTATATCTGTATCTCTGTATCAGTGTCTCTG
>NC_041333.1:42738397-42833397 GCF_004354835.1 Perca flavescens
TTCCGAGCATGTGGCATGAGCGTGTCCCGTGCGGTGTTGTAGGTGTAGCCGGTTGATGCGCTGGCGAAGTGTTGCATCCCAGCGTTCTCCTTTATTCAGCGGTTCATAGTCCATGTAAATCATTTTAAAAATGCTACATCCAGCTCTCTTTCTCCCTTGTTATGGTTGGGCCTTTGCGTGCAGTGAAGAAACTTTTGAATTCCTCAACCGATTTCTCTTGTTGCTGCTGCTCCTCTCGCTCTATCAAATACAAATTCACGGACGACACAAATGAAATAAAACAAACTATTAGGCCTACTTTAATGACAAAACGAATTTGTTTACTATTTAATTTACACTTTGTTACAAGTTACATTCAATGTTAACCTGTTGCTTTCTTTTTTTAGATTCCAAAGGAATCTTTACTTACTAAACGATGTCTCCATTCGTCTTCTTGGACCACATTACCACTGTTAGTTAGTTTGTTAATAGTACACCTGTATGATTTGCTTTCTTTTTGAAGTACTTTTTTGAACTCCATTGTGAGCAGGTTTTGAATGAAAATAGTCTGATGATGACAAGCATAGAGACAGATGGTTCTGGGTCAAGCTTGACTGAGCAATACTCAGACTCTATTGGTGTGGCCGGGCAGAGTGGAAGATGTAAAATCATACTAAAAAAAATACTGCTCTGTCTAGACTAGTACTCTCATACAGTATACCAGTACTCTCATACAGTACTAGTACTCTCATACAGTACACTAGTACTATCATACAGTACACTAGTCCTCTCATACAGTACACCAGTACTCTATCTACAGTACACTAGTCCTCACATACAGTACACTATACTCTCATACAGTACACTAGTACTCCACAGTACACTAGTCCTATCATACAGTATACTAGTACTCTCATACAGTACACTAGTCCTCATCACACAGCATACCAGTACTCATGCCAGTACACTAGTCCCCTCACACAGTATACTAGTACTCTCATACACAGTACACCAGTCCTCACATACAGCACACTATTACCTCCACACAGTACACTAGTCCTCTCACACAGTACACTAGTCCTCTCCTTACAGTATACTATTAGTACTCCCTTTACAGTACACTAGTCCTATCATACAGTATACTAGTCCTCTCATACAGTACACTAGAACTCTCATACAGCACACTAGTCCTCTCATACACAGTACACTAGTCCTCCTCTCACACAGTACACTAGTCCTCCTCTCATACAGTACACTAGTACTATCATACAGCACACCAGTACTCTCCCACACAGCATACCAGTACTATCACACAGTACACCGCTGGTACTCCCTACACAGTACACTAGTACCTATCATACAGTACACTAGTACTCTTGCCACAGTATACCAGTAATTTCATACAGTACACCAGTCTCCCACACAGTACACTAGTACTCTCATACAGTACCACACTAGTCCTCTCATACAGCATACTAGTTCTCTCATACAGTACACTCAGTACCCCATACAGTGCCACCATTGCTCTCACACAGTATACCAGTACCCTCTTACAGTACACTAGTACTCTCACACAGTATACTAGTACCCTCATGCAGTACACTAGTACTCCCACAGTATACTAGTACTCTCTCACAGCACACTAGTACTCTCATACAGTATACCAGTACTCTCATGAAGGCATACTAGTACTCTCACACAGCACACTAGTACACCCTCATACAGTACACTAGTACTCTCATACAGTACACTAGTACTCATACAGTATACCAGTCCTCATACAGCACACTAGTACTCTCCTACAGTATACTAGTACTCTCACAGTACACTAGTACTCACCAGTACACTGGTACTCTCACACAGTATACTAGTGCTCTCATACAGTACACCAGTACTCTCATGCAGTATACCAGTACTCCTCATACAGCACACTAGTACTCTCATACAGTACACTAGTACTCTCATACCATACAGCACACTAGTTTCCCACACAGTACACTAGTACTTACATACAGTACACTAGTACTTACATACAGTACACTAGTACTCACATACAGTACACTAGTACTTACATACAGGGCCATGAATGGATCAGCCCCAGCTTACATCCAGGACCCCAACCCCCACTGGCTTCTGCATCAGCCACACTGCTTTTTGCTGAAGTAAATATTTTATGGTGTTAAAGAAAGTGTTTATTAAGTATTACCAAATAAATACATAACATGTAATAACATGTAATGTATAAAGTGTGGTGAGTGTGTGAGATAAGAACATAGAAATGAAACTAATAAAATGTGTAAACATGTTTTAATGTGTGAATATGATTGGTGGAGCTCTGCTTGTAGTTCCTGCTGATGTCACCAGAGGGCGCCATGACGTCATCACCACCAGAGGGCGCCAAGGACGTCATCACCAGAGGGCGCCATGACGTCATCACCAGAGGGCGCCCATGACGTCATCACCAGAGGGCGCCATGACGTCATCACCAGAGGGCGCCATGACGTCATCACCAGAGCCATGACATCATCAATGAGGGCGCTATGACGTCATCACCAGCTCAGAGATGCTGTGTCTGAATGTAGTTCAGAGGTCTATGTGTTCTTGTGTATTAAAGTAAATAGTTAACCTTTCACCGTGGTGGTCCTGTGGATGTTTTAATGTGGATTAAGACGAGGAGATGTAGAAGAGCATCGAGCTACCACTTCATTCTGGGGAAAGCTACAACATTTAGGAACTTAAATTCATGCATACTAATATATCTGAATGCAGGAGTTTAGACATCAGACTGATAGCTGAGAGTGTGTTCTCCACCTCCTCTATTAGTAGAGGGTCCTGATTAGGATTGACTCTACTAATAACATGGTGTTGAATATGAACCCAAAGTTGCATCATAAAGAAGCTCCACTAGTTCCTGTTGGAGGAGAGCCAGCTCATAGTGATGCTGTTCCATATTAGTAGATTTAGTGAGAGAATAAAAGAGCTGAGTCATGTTGTCTCCACATCAGTCCTGTCAGTGAAGACAAGGACCGACACTACCTGCTGCACCAGCCCCTTCTCATTCTGACCTCCTAAAATCAGGAGGTTAGGACAGTGTCTGTCAGCCTGATGGACCTAAAAGGCCTTCAGTGTGTGTGTGTAAGGCCCCGGGGAGCAGCAGGTAGATGGGATTTAGAGAGTAGTATGTAAGGAGGGTGGTTGGGGGGGATGGGTCAGACTCAGGACTTTACCCAGGAGACCGGTTAGACCAGGAGACCCTGGTTAGACCAGGAAACCCGGGTTAGAGCAGGAGACCAGGGTTAGACCAGGAGACCCAGGTTAGACCAGGAGACCCGGGTTAGACCAGGAGACCCGGGTTAGACCAGGAGACCCGGTTAGGGTCCCGCTTAGAGTCGCTTTTTAGTTTCCTCCCACGGGTCACAGAACCATAGGACCTTCTAATAGTGGAGACCAATCACGTCACTGGAAACACTAAAGGAGACTTTTTAGAGTCAATAAGAACCAGAAAGAAGCTGTTGTAGAGACACACACACACACATACACATACACATACATACACATACACACACAGAGACACACACACACACAGGACCAACGCTCAGAATACGCCACACACACACACACACACACACACACACACACCACACACCACACACCACGACCACGCACCACGACCACGCACTACACACTACACACTGCACACTGCACACCACACACTGCTACACCGCTATTCGCACACTACACCCTACACCCCACACACCACACACACCGCACACTGCACACCACACACCACACACTGCACACTACACACCACACCACACCGCACACTGCACACCACACACCACACACCACACCACACCGCGCACCACGGACCACGACCACACACCACACACCGCACACTGCACACTACACACTGCACACCACGCGACTGCCATGACTGCCAAGACCGCGACCACGCGACCACGACCACGACCACGCACCACGCACCACACACCACGACCACGACCACGCACCACGACCACACCTGACGACCACGCGACCACGTACACACACACCACACACTACACACTACACACTGCACACTGCCCTCAGAGAGGAGCAGGTCAGTAAAAGATGAGAGAAGTCTCTCTGTATGTTCTGCAGTAGTTTAGTTTGCTGTCACATTACTCAACCCCAGATTTGTGAATACAAATATCTGAAGTGAGTAAAGTTCTGTCACAAAAACTATGTTGTTGCGTATCATTGCAGATTTTTAAGTGCACGGGTATCTGGAGATCCTGGAGATTTCTTAGTGGGTATACTGCGTATACCTGCGTATCACGTAGACTACATCATGCACTAACCAACCTAACCCTTTATGTCACATCCTGAAGTTATTCAGCAAAGACAATTTGGAGGTAACTTGATCTATTTTTCTGGTTATAGAAAGATTTTGATTCTATTGGGAGATTGGTGTCCTATATTTTCTACATATAAGGCACCCCAGTCTACTTCTAGATTGATTCAAGTCAAACTCAGGGTCTGGGACATATTCTGCTGGGATCTGTGGATTAACCAGTAATTATGAAGCGAGCCAAAGTCATATCCTGACTGCCCATGCCAAAGGAGAGTTTGTAAAAAGCCATGTGGGAAATGAAAAGTTGCCAAGGCGAACATACAGAGAAGCAACAATGAGATCTCAGACAACGTGAAATCACTCGGTCTGAGAAGCAAGTGCATCAAACAGTACAAGCTTTTCAGAGTTTTATCAACCCATTTCAGCTTGAGACTTCTCAGCCCTTGACAAGTTTGAGTTCAGGAGCAGCTATGCCAGAAGCGTGTGCGCTATGATGTGCGAATGCCCTGAAAAATGACAAAACTCAAAAAAGAAGGTCATCCGTGATCGACTTCAAACTAAAAAGGTCCTTTTCTTTGAACCCATCAAAAGGAACTGATTCAAGACAATGTCGTCTACCACACCTAAAAAAGGAAGCTTGTGGCGTCAAACCAGAAAGGGATCCAGTACAAGGCCACAAGTGGGTTTATATTTCAGATCTTCATCAAATCACAAGAACTTAAGTCACAAATTAGCATCTCTGACATAATCAGTCCTTCCAGAAAAATGCTTTTTTGTGATTGTTGCGGGCAAAAATCCTTGATTATGCGGCAAGTTTTCTTAAAAAATGTGATGGAATATGAGGGATAAGGAATTGTATGCGATGAAATTATGGGAACTTGAAAAATTGCGAATCAGCTGAAATCAGCTGAGTGAGATCACAGAGGTTGTGGTGAATGTTTTATCGTTAATGGGCTGAATGTTCATCGACCCACTGACTGGAATGGTTTTCTCCCAAATGATGAAAACAAGAAAGCACTCATTCATTTACTTCTGGATCACTGGAGCACTCGTGATATGATGGAAGACATCATCCGAAGGCCTGTCATTTTCATAGAGGCTGGTCAAGCTTTCAAGCAGTGAAACACTGGCCATCTGGAATTTGGGCAAATGCCAGAAGGGCTGCACCCCCTATTGACCCCTATGGGCCACTACTGATAAAGTTATTTTATGCATGGGTGGAAAGATTAACTCGAAAGGCAGAGTTACTAATTTCCAAGCTAGGTTGTTGAACAAAATAGGGCCGGTGTGTTGCAAATGCCAGAGCCGTTTTTGAATGCAATGCTGGAGTAATGTCAAAAGAACTTCTACCAGAGATCTGTTCAAAACATGAAGAAACAGATGTGAGGGTGATCATTTACATGCAGTATATCCAAACTAAATGCCTCACATCAGAACAGTTAGAGTCATTTTCTTCATCCTCCTGTATTATGCCAAGTCATCAACTGTCAGCATCAACTCTGACATGGGAGATAGACTAATCAACATCAACCAGCTGGCTGGAGATTATTCACAGGAACACATTTCAGCTCTCTTCTGGCCTTGCATGCGTTGCTGACTGCACTTAAGCATTCAAAGGCAAAGGGAAGGTCCGTCCGATAAAGACTTAATCAGAATTCAAAGTTTATTCAGTGAAGATGAGGAAGAGGAGGAAAATGATGATTGAGAGTTTATATTCTACACTAATACAATACACTAACATGACCAGTCATCAAAGTACAGCATGGATAAGCAGCAAAAAGATCTATGAACCAAAGAAATGTTTTCTATTTTATGTTTGAGCTGTATTTTAGTTTTGCCATTTGGCTGTAAAGAATGTTTACCTGTACAGGTTACTAATGTTTACTCAGTTGAAGGTTGGCCTTTTTGATAACAGACTGCACACTAGAGTCATCTTCCTTGTGTTGCAAGGACTTTGTGGACGTTAATAAATCTCACATTTGGTCGAGTCCGACTTGGGACGATGTCCTGCATGTCTTCTCCTCGCTCTCCATCTTTCATTAAAAGCAGAAATGCCCAAAAATAGTCTTAAAAAAAAAAAAAAAAAAAAAAAAAGATATTGTTCATATGCTAAAAATATCCTTAATCCCATGTTGAGTGGTAATGCTTGGAAGTTCTGTTTTCTCTGATTTGAGGTCCAGTGGAGAATATTATACCAGCTTTAATCTCCTAGCTAAAAGGTCATCTTGGACTTAAATTGAAGCTTATAAACTTGGGAAGTTATTCATGTACATTTGAGGCATTGATATCTATAATAAAATGCTTGAAAATGATCACTTTTGATGACACTTTGTCAGGCGGACAGACATTTTTTTTTTTGTCTTTTGGGGTATGTTGAGGTGATATTTGACAGCAAAAGGCAGCAATCCCCAGAATCTTTTTCTGCTAGCTTCCCTATGTGTCAGGATACACCATGTAAAATATTAGGCTTATATGACTATTTATGTAGTTGCAGTACCTTAATATTCACAATTACATAATTCTGCCAAAAGCTTTTTCCAAAAAGGGTGTTTTTTGGTCCCTGAGACCAAACGGGGCTGAGTTGGGGGTGGTCGTTATCAACTTGTGATGGCCCAAGGTATAAGATAATAGGAAATAATAGTGAAAGAAAGGTAGCAAAAAAACATCCTGAGGAGTGCACCTGGCTGTGTGTGTGTCTGTGTGTGTGTGTGTGTGTGTGTGTGTGTGTGTGTGTGTGTGTGTGTGTGTGTGTGTGTGTGTGTGTGTGTGTGTGTGTGTGTGTATCTGTGTCTGTGTGTGTGTGTGTGTGTGTGTGTGTATGTATGTGTGTTGTGGTATTCAACACTTTTTGGGGACATTAATATGTTTACACAGTCACGTTATGGGGACCTCTTGTGGTATGGGGACCAAAGATGAGGTCCCCATAAGAGAAACCCTTTTAAATGAATGCTGAAGTCATTCTGAAGTAGCCTGAGTGATTTTTAGCATTGGCCCATAAAACACGTTTTTCAGTCAGTGTGTGTGTGTGTGAGGTGTGCTCACTAGCACCCCTGTACTTTGAGAGTGGTATTGCACCCATTGCTTCACACACACATATTCCAAATATGGTTAGTTACCGCCCACTTCCTTGTCCTCACGAGGAATGATTTCAGCAGCAAAAAGTAATTATCAGTGTTAAGGCTACAGATGAATAGGGTAAAGTTTAAAATAATAAATATCATCATGAAACTTCCTGTTGATTACTTACACAAAATGCATTACAAGTTTTTAAAATGTGTCTGTTTAGTTATGCTAATTAGGCATTATCTCTATGTGTTTATGATAAAACCAGGTGCACAATTATTTTTTCAGCTAACTAACTAACCAGAAACAGACCCCTCAGTCAGATGATCGATTTTTGCCATATCTTTGAATAAATATATAACAAAACCCACACTAGACAGTTGTATGGACACAGAACAAGACCAACAGTAGATGTCACAGCTTTTTTAAAGTCTAATTGTCCATTCCAGCACGATATATGTATTTTAGCTGTGTTTAGACTCTTGCGCCTATGTTTCACACTGGCAGTTGTGGGACGGCCTCAGCTTTCGAGATCTTGAGATCAGTTTCTCTCAGTGAATTGACCATCACCATCACAACTTCTCCATAACAGACACCGTGGCAGAGGCACCTTCATTGAATATCGAGATGGCCATACTTGCTGCTGCCTCAAGCTTACTTTTCCCACAAAACAGTCCCCTCAGTCAGCTGATGGTGAAGTTAACTAACCAGAAACAGCCCCCTCACTCAGCTGATGGAGAAGCTAACTAACCAGAAACAGCCCCCTCAGTCAGCTGATGGTGGAGCTAACTAACCAGAAACAGCCCCCTCAGTCAGCTGATGGAGAAGCTAACTAACCAGAAACAGTCCCCTCAGTCAGCTGGTTCATAACAACACAACAGAACAAAACTATCCTCTGAAGGATTACTGTCCCGTTTACCGTCGCTGTAACCTTGATAAAACTTCCACTCATTCGCGTTTTTATAACTTTAAAGGATTAAATCTTCACAATATACAGCCATGCGACACACCAATTGAAAGCTTAGCCTCTAATGATTAATGTATGCCCACATACAAAGCATAAGATGATTTATAGCAGTTACACAACTGTTACAAAGTAACAGAAAATAAAACAATTCAGCCGTAATCTGCGCAGGTGTCAAGAGTGCATTCATACCTGTTTTCGTTGTCCTCTCAGCAACAAAGTGGTATTTTGCCCAAAACTTGATTTTCATAAATCCACAAGAGTCCAAGGAAATGTAATATCCAAGCTTTATATTCCAAAACGATCTGATCGCCTCAAAATGTTGAAGTTTCTGGCCGAATCACAACGGAAAAACGCAAAACAGTTTTCCATTTCCGCACTTGTTATCACCGCTAGCTTCTCTGCCCAGTTTGCTACATTATCAATGTGGGCGTCATCATATTCCCTAGCTTCTAAGCTTTCGATTGGTACCTCATATAAGCCAATCCGTTAGGTTTGCCTCTGATATGGCCAATGGAAGCGGACAAGCCGATGACAACATGTCAGGGACCACGTTGAGACGATCAACATTTTCTCGGACCACTTAGATTTAAATGCAATAAGACCCATCTATCTTTTAGCCAATGAGCAGACAATTCGATTGATATGCAATATGGGCATGACATTTTAACCCTGTGTTGGCTGGAGCTCTGTCAAAGCAAAAACTGGGCCTATCATCAGAATATCACAGCCTATGGAATTTGTAATGACTTATTTCTATATATTTCTATATATAGTTATAGACGGGTTTCCTGTTTACAAACATTACAGGGTGTGTGCGCATACCAGGGGCAGAAAGTCAGATTGGTGAGCTGGTCCGATAATGCAAACACATTTTTGTCTCAGTGCACATTGTCTTAGTCCCTTCATTTCGTCATGGCATTTATAGAACACATACTCTATGGTCTTACAAAGCTAACGTTTTTGACCGATTACAATTTAAATCATTTTTTGTGAGCTGGAGAGGTCTCGTTACGAGGAAGCTAGCTATAGCTCTGTTTGCCATTCATTCCAATGGGGAAACATCGCGGCTAGACTTTCGACATACATTGCGTATATTTACACTTTGAATTTCATCATAGCATTTATATAGCACATACTCTATGGTCTTACAAAGCTAACGTTTTTGACCGATTACAATTTAATAAATGTTTGTGAGCTGGAGAGGTCTCGTTACGAGGAAGCTAGCTATAGCTCTGTTTGCCATTCATTCCAATGGGGAAACATCGCGGCTAGACTTTCGACATACATTGCGTATATTTACACTTTTTCGTCATGGCATTTATATAGCACATACTCTATGGTCTTACAAAGCTAACGTTTTTGACCGATTGCAATTTAATCATTTGTCGGTTTTTAATTTTGCAGTGTTACTGTGATATATATGTATGGCTATAATGATCATTTTAGGCTAATGTAATAGCCCGTGTTAGCAGCAGGGTTACTCCTGAGTGTACCCTTATGGTTGGTTTATGCCTTAAAATAATGGCCAGGATTTCTGGGAAAAGGTACGATATGTTTGTTTCAAAACATCACTGCAGGTTGATTGTTTTTAGCAGCAGAGGTTGATTGTGGGCGAGAGGGCGACAACACTGTCTTGGTTAGCTCGACGAAGCTCTACTGCCACTGTCTTGGCAACGTTAGCTAATGTCCGCTAGCTAATGTAGGCTAACTATAGCCAGTTAGCTGTGTATGTAACGTAACAAAAACCCACCCATCTCAGAGGAGCGAAGCTTAATATTTCAGTCAATAAAGTTATGTAAAAAGGAGCACTAACGCCACAGGTCTTATCTTGGCAACATGGACGCAGATATAGTAAACTCCGAAGGCAGTCGTAATATTTACCTAGTAGGCTAGGCTAACGCTGTTGCGCTAACGTTACCAAAACATCGACGTAGCTTTAGCTAGCAGTCTAAACTTATCTTGAATCTGGACCTTTAATTGTCTATGGTCCAGACTCGAGTACCACACCCCTGATCTGATATCACTGAGCTGAACAACAACAAGCTGCAACTTTTCTGATTAAATGGGAGCCTGACTCTTGCATATGACCCCAATCTTCCCCTCTTATGGCTTGAAGCCATAACCTCCGCCAGTTTTTGGCAAAGGCATGCTTCCCCCTAGGTATGTTAAACATCAGGCACCCATCACGGGCTCTGTTTGTACAATTAACCACGCAACAACTCCTTGGCATTTTGACTTACGCTATGCCGCTACTACTAGCTAGCTACACAACACGTCTTCTTTCTGTCCCCCGGTTGCGTGCGCAAGCGGTGATAACGTTGCTGAGAAACCCATGTATTTTAAGTATGTGTGTGATTGATGTGGGTGTGTTTGTGTATTTGAGAAGTGTTTTATTATGTACTTTATTGCCTTTTTTCTTTGCACTTTTCAAATTGAAATAAGAAAAACGGACAGACATTTCTGTAGAAATAAATTCATATAAAATCAATTGTTGAGTCTTTTGGCATCTGGATGTTTTCTATAATAACCTGAGACCTGGGCCTGGGTGTATCTGTATATCACCAGATGTGTTTACAGTATTTTATTTTGATCATTTTACAGATTTATGACTTGGACGGAAATACAAAACCTCCATTCTAGCCTCTGTAACTTTGTGTTACTGTGTCAGTAAGGCCTAGAATCACCCTGACACTGACAACATTTTTTAAAGTGTTACCTTTCCAATGATGTCAGGCACACCCCAGAGTGTCAAAGTATATGGGAGCTGTACCACTTTTAATTCAAGAACCATGACATTTCAGCCAAATCTTAACAGGCTAATTATGAATCATTCAAAAGACCAATATTTAGAACATTGGAGAAAGCAAAGTAGACTAAATTATTTGACGTAGTATCTGCACACTGTCAGAGATACAAAGAAGAGACAGATCCTGACTAAATACAGGCTCAGTGACCAGTGACAGACAGGTCAGAGAGAGAGAGACAGGCTTAGTGACCACCAACTGGGTCAGACAGAGATACTCTTTCTCCTTGACTGGGAAAAACTATCTTCACTAAGATATTTACACCTTGGTAAAATAGCCCAAAAAATAAAACTTTCCAAAGTTAACACCAGAAAAGAAGCTGGTAGTTCTCCTAGGAGAGGGGACAGCAGATCCGCCTGACTTCCTGTTTCATGTTGTAGACAACGGCAGACGCTTAACGCTTAACGTCTTGCGATTTTAAGTCCTCCACAACGAAATACAGTCACTATTTACACCGTTTTAGCTGTATTTTAACCGGACCTGTCCGGCCGCAGTTTTTCCGTTGTTTGCAAAACTTTCCTCCGCTCCGTTAGCTAACGTCTAGGTATTTGTTGTGCTAACGGCTAGTTAGCCTGCCTGCTAGCGGGAGTTAAAGCGGACCACTCAGGATTTTGCCTCCTTGGAAATCTATTCTATATTTTGGTAGCAGTAACGGGCTATCCACAGCTTGCTAATACAAGCAGGAGCACCTGCATTGTATTTCGACTTGTGAAGGTTTTTAGGTTTTAGGAGAAGGCCTCCATCAACGTTGCTTCTAGCTAAACTAGCAAGCTACACGATGCCCCCCCTCAGCTGTTCACCTGGCTGTGACTCGTGCCTCCTGTTCAGCCAGAAGATAGTGGAACTTGAAGCCAGAATATCGACTCTCCACCAGATCAAGGCAAGTGAAGAGTTCCTCGACTCCATTATCATTGGAAGTTCCCCCAACACACACACTGTCGGATGTCTTGATTCCACTGTGCCCTGTAATACTCTCACCCCACCACGCACTAATACAACCTCTAACCCTGTTGTCTCTCCTCGGCTTCTGCCGAGGACCCAGCCAGCTCTGCTGACCAGCTCCACTCCACACCAGCCTGAGCCATGGCGTAAGCAAGCACCAGAGCTCAGCACCAGCCCAACCCCTACAACTAGAAAACCGCTACAGCATTCTGATGAACGACGAGGAGTTCCCTTCTCTGCCACGTCCCCACGCAGCTCATCCTGGTCCATCCACACAGTCGACGCGCCCATTGAGGGCGGACTCTCCCCCTCGGACTCATCAACCTCCACGCTGGTCATCGGAAGCTTCATGGTAAGGGACCTCCACATTCCCCTTTACCTAGCGGTCCCTCCAAAGTCTACTGCTTCCCTGGTGCCAAGGTCCGTGACATCCAGCACAAACTTCCCGGCATCCTCGCCCGCCACGCCAAGGTCGACAACATCATCGTGCATGTGGGCACAAACGACATCAGAGAGAGACGGTCGATAGCACTCGAGGAAGACTTCACCACTCTCATCACCACCCTGATGGGCACAGGTAAGCGGATTGTCATCTCTGGGCCTCTACCTACCTACAGGAAGGGTGCGGAGAGATGGTCCAGACTGTTCTGGCTCCACACCTGGCTGGAACCACTCTGCACTTCCCTGGGCCTTCCCTATGTCGACAACTTCAACCTGTTCTGGGAGATGCCCAACCTGCTGAAGCGTGATGGTCTCCACCCAAACCGACACGGAGCCAGGCTGCTATCTGACAACATAATGACCACACTGACAGAAGGCAAGTATTGACATTATGTTGAAAATATCACAGATTCATGTCCCCAGGTATTGATCCTGATAGCACTATACAAGTGGGTGATTCTGAAAATGTTTTCTGCAGGATAACAAGTAGTACTATTATTATTCCAGTAACGTGTAGTACTAGTATTATTCCAGTAACATGTAGTACTAGTACTATTCCAATTATAATCAACAACAGACCACACAAAGTGGTGAATAGAGGGGCAATACTTAACAACCTAATTGGAATTAAAACTACCACTGCAATGATAGAAAAGGATAGGAAAATTAGATGTGGATTAGTAAATGTCAGGTCTCTGTCTTCTAAAGCAGTACTAGTAAATGAATTGATATCTGATGATCAAATTGATTTATTCTGTCTTACTGAAACCTGGCTGGGCCATGAAGAATATGTTAGTCTAAATGAAGCCACCCCTCCCAGTCATATTAATACTCAAATTCCTAGAGGCTCAGGCCGAGGAGGGGGAGTTGCAGCCATATATGATTCAAGCCTGTTAATTAACCCTAAACCCAAACTAGATTATAACTCTTTTGAAAGTCTTGTTCTTAATCTTCTACATCCAATGGAAATCAGTACAGCCAATTATATTTGTTGTTGTCTACCAAGCTCCAGGTCCGTATTCTGAATTTTTATCTGAATTCTCAGAGTTTTTATCATGTGTAGTACTTAAATCAGACAAAGTACTTATTGTTGGTGATTTTAATATCCATGTGGACGTTGACAGCAATAGCCTTACTACTGCTTTCAACTCACTTCTAGATTCTATTGGCTTCAGTCAGAGTGTGCATGAGGCCACGCACTGTTTTAACCACACCCTCGACCTCGTGCTGGCATATGGTATCAAAATTGAAGATGTATTAGTATTCCCGCAAAATCCTTTATTATCAGACCATTTCTTAATTATTTTCGAATTCTTCATACCCGATTATACGACATTAGATAAAAGCTACTATACTAGATGCCTATCTGAGAGTGCTATAGCGAAATTTAAGGAAGATATTCCAACAGCACTAAACTCATTACCTTGTTTTAATACAACAGAGGACCTTTATGTAAACTTTAGTCCCTCTCAAATCGACAATTGTGTAGATGGTGTTACGGCCTGCCCACGGACTACTTTAGACTCTGTTGCTCCACTCAAAAAAAAAAGATGATGAAGCAAAGGAAACTCCCAAACTCAGAATTAAAGCAAAACTCGCGAAAACTTGAAAGTAAATGGCGCCCATCAAAATGGAAGAATCTCGTTTGGAGTGGCAAGACAGTTTGAAAACCTATAGGACAGCCCTCAGACATGCCAGATCAGACTATTACTCATCATTAATAGAAGAAAACAAGAACAACCCAAGGTTTCTTTTCAGCACTGTAGCCAGGCTGACAGATAGTCAGTCATCTTCAATTTTGATACCTCTAGCTCTGAGTGGTGATGAAAAAAAATTACAACAATTAGAGATAAAATTCATCACCTTTTGCCCTCAACTTCTAACGGTTCACCTTTCAACGCAGGACTGCAAGAAAGAACGACTAGACCTGATATTTACTTAGATCGTTTTGATCCTATAGACCTTCAACAACTAATGGTAAAGGTATCTTCAGCAAAGCCATCTACCTGTCTCTTAGACCCCATCCCAACGAGATTACTCAAAGAAGCATTACCCGTGGTTAACACCTCTCTACTAGATATGATTAATATGTCTCTATTAACAGGTTATGTACCGCAGTCATTTAAAGTAGCTGTGATAAAACCTCTTCTGAAAAAACCCACCCTCGATCCTGAGGTCTTAGCAAACTATAGTCCTATATCTAACCTTCCGTTTCTCTCCAAGATCCTTGAGAAAGTAGTTGCTAATCAGTTATGTGATTTTCTCCATAGCAACAGCTTATTTGAAGACTTTCAATCAGGATTTAGAAAGCATCATACCACAGAGACGGCACTGGTGAAAATTACTAATGATGTTCTAACTGCTGCAGACAAAGGACTTGTCTCCATTCTTGTTTTATTAGATCTTAGTGCTGCTTTTGACACTATTGACCATACAATCCTGTTACAGAGATTGGAACACTTAGTCGGAATTAAAGGAATTGAACTAAGCTGGTTTAAGTCTTATTTAATTTTAATTTTATTCTGATCGATCTCAATTTGTTAATGTTAATGATAAATCCTCTAAGTACGCGAGGGTTATGCATGGCGTTCCACAAGGCTCAGTGCTTGGACCAGTTTTAGCTACACTTCAAGCATGTATTAAAGATATAAAATCCTGGATGACCTATAATTTTCTGATGTTAAACTGTAACAAAACTGAAGTTATTGTGCTGGGACCTAAACACCTCAGAACTTCATTATCTAAAGATATAGCTACTCTGGATGGTGTTGTCCTGGCCTCCAGCACTGCTGTCAGAAATCTAGGAGTTATTTTTGATCAGGATATATCCTTTAACGCCCATCTAAAACAATCATCTAGAACAGCCTTTTTTCATCTTAGTAACATTGCCAAAATTAGGAATATCCTGTCTCAAAACGATGCGGAAAAACTGGTCCATGCAGTCGTTACTTCCAGGCTGGACTATTGTAACTCCCTACTGTCAGGTTGCTCAAATAAGTCCCTTAAGACTCTCCAGCTGATCCAGAATGCTGCAGCACGTGTTCTGACGAGAACTAAGAAAAGAGATCATATTTCTCCTGTTTTAGCTTCTCTGCATTGGCTTCCTGTAAAATACAGGATTGACTTTAAAGTCCTTCTCCTGACCTACAAAGCCCTAAATGGTCAAGCACCATCCTATCTAGAACAGCTCTTAGTTCCTTATTGTCCCACTAGAGCACTCCGCTCCCAGAATGCAGAGTTACTGGTGGTACCTAGAGTCTCTAAAAGTAGACTGGGAGCCAGAGCCTTCAGCTACCAGGCTCCTTTCCTGTGTAACCAGCTCCCAGTCTGGGTTCGGGGGGCAGACCCCATCGCCTCATTTAAGAGTAAACTGAAAACTCTCCTCTTTGATAAAGCTTATAGTTAGGTTAGATATGGGTCTATGGTGGAGTGAGGAGTTGCAGCGTCCGCCTAACCCGCCCACCTGCTTCTCTTCAG
The DNA here is from genome assembly GCF_004354835.1 of Perca flavescens. Classification (NCBI taxonomy): domain Eukaryota; kingdom Metazoa; phylum Chordata; class Actinopteri; order Perciformes; family Percidae; genus Perca; species Perca flavescens. Next base: position 42,754,404 of record NC_041333.1, read on the forward strand.
AAGTCATCAGATTTATTGATCATATAATCAATAATATAGTGTGAGTAGAGGGGGCAGGTCAGTACAGCCTCTCATCAATGTTTTCATTTGTTTCCTTTTGTATGCATCCTGTCCCAGAACTGCTTGTTACTAACCTATCTCTGGGGAGTTTACTCCCCGGAGTCCTTATGTTTCTTCTTCCCCTTCAACGCCCGGCCGCGTCCTGCTGCGTCTGCTATAACCACCCGTGCTCTGCAGCGCCACGTTTCATCCAGCAACGCCCTGCTATGACACAAACTACAACGACTACCTTCAAAATCACTGTTCCACTATTTTCAATGCGACTATTATCGCCTTCGCACCCCCAACCGGCCCCGTCAGACACCGCCTACCAAGAGTCTGGGTCTGCCGAGGTTTCTTCCCAAGAGGGAGTTTCTCCTCGCCACTGTCGCAATAGCCATTTATAATGCTTGCTCTTGAGGGAATTACTGTAATTGTTGGGGCTTTGTAAATTGTAAATTATAGAGTGTGGTCTAGACCTACTCTATCTGTAAAGTATCTCGAGATAACTCTGTTATGATTTGATACTATAAATAAAATTGAATTGAATTGAATTAAAGATATTTGAAGAGGGGTGGCTTAACGAGAGTTTCTTCACTATAAGATGTTTTGATTTTTAGGTTTCTAGTGAGGAAAGACATTTTCAGTTGTGCTGCGTGTACCTTTAAAACTGTGTTTTCTCCATTTGCAAATGTAAATAAATACTCAAAGACCAAACTTTGGTTTAATCAAACGGTCGTCATTCGTTTTGATTTTATCATGAATATCACTAACGCTGCTGCTTCAAGGAAAACTTCCACCACATTAGCTTTAGCCGCTTGGATGTCCTTTGTTATCTTATTTCTAAGTGAAGTAAAGATGTGTATGTCATTCAATAGTTTTGTCTTAAGGTGAGACACGGCAGGCAAAAACATTTTTCACTGGTCAATTTTGAGATTTTGGGCTACTTGTCTTCAATAACCTGTATTCTTTCAGACAAAAGTAAAAAATACAAATTTAGGTCTTTATTTTACTATACTTTGTCTTGCTTTGTTTGCGCCGGTAGATTTCTCCTAAATTCAACAAAAGTTGGCGTTCTAAATCATCCCGCTGCTCCGCGATCGCTGTCTGCAGCCTGTCATGACATATACCGTTAGAAAGCTCTCTCTCTCCTGTACAATGCTGTCGAATCCAAATATGGTCATTTCCTTTTTATCAGCAACCAATCGTGAAAGTAAAAGGGGGGATTTAACTCTAAATGCGCAATCTCATTGGCTAATGCCAATTTCTGACAACGTGATTCGTTCAGAATCGTCACGTGACGTGCTTTGACATTTCCGTGGTAGTTCAGAATGTCGAAAGAAATGCGTCGAAAACAGTCGAAAATCACGTCAGAGAAAAACAGTTGTCATTAGCAAGAAGACACAGGGGATTACACACTAAGACAGCAGATGATGAAATGCCTTCACATAGTAGGCTACGTTGAGGTTTAGACTGTCGTTCAGAAAACAGGAGTTTTTAGACAGTGGAGGTAATCAAACTGACTCTCTCTCTCTCTCTCTCTCTCTCTACCAAGCAGTTTACAGAAATTCATAGCCTACGTTATATTAAATATGTAAGTGTCACATATATACTATTCTAATATAATTACTATAAAATACTAAAAAAAATTTGGGATCCTAAAGTGGTTGTTTAGCTGTCAGTGGATCTGCTGTCCCCTCTCCTAGGAGAACTACCAGCTTCTCTTCTGGTGTTAACTTTTTTTGGCTATTTTTCCAAGGTGTAAATCTCTTAGTGAAGATACTTTTTCCCAGTGGAGGAGGAAGTGCATCTCTGTCTGACCCAGTTAGTGGTCACTGAGCCTGTATTTAGTCAGGATCCGTCTCTTCTTCGTATCTCTGACAGTGTGAAGATAATGTGTCTAATAACAATTTAGTCTACTTTGATTGCTTTCTCCAATGTTCTAAATATTGGTCTTTTGAATGATCACCATAAGAAGCTCATCCCTGTCCAGTGACAGTGCAGTATGGAGGCACTCAGAATGCCAATGCATGCCTCAACTTGGTTATATGGGCCCAGTGTCCAAAAACTGCAGCCATGAAGGCTATTTCTACATTCAATGAGGGTGCCTCTGCCATGCTGGCTGTGATGGAGAAATTGTGGCTTCAGAGCACAGACTGTTACTGTAATGAAGGATGACGACATGGTTAGGATCTCAAAAGCCAATAGTGTCCATTCCATCGGTGGAAAGTGGAGCCGTAAAAGTGTAAGCACAGCCAAAAAAGTGAAAAGACACCAGTAGGAGAGGGAGAAGGTTCCTACATATGGTACTGGCATGGATATGTAGACTGTAAACTAACTTGGGGGAACCAGGCTGTGTAATGGTTGTGTTCTGTCAGTTTGAAGTTTGTGATGTAATGGTCTTCAGTTGAAGGCCATGTTGATGTGTTGTTTTGGATGTTATGATCAGTGATGGATGAAGCAGTAATGAGTTGTGGATGTTAAACAGTGTGATACATGGATCTTACTTGGACCTGAAGGGATATGTTTCTGTAATTCATAGCTTTCACTAGTGTAGACCGGTGTGGCAGTTCGCTGAGGCGTCGTGTTGCTCGCTGTGGCCGAGCCAACCCCTTTTATTGCCTTCCCCTCAGCAAACCCCCGGCCCTTCTGGTGCCCTCTTCAGCCGCACGGATTTAAAACCAGTTGCCCGTCAGCGAGGCGGATGTTTTGACCTATACTAAAAAGGAGTTGCTTTTGACGCTTCCCTGATTAATTAGTTTATAGAGACACACACGCTCTCCGTCTAAGGACAAGCCCTCGCCCGGATCAGGGAACCCGAAGGCGAGACAAGAGGTTAGATACACACTACACCAGACGTCCCCAAAAACACGGGCTCTTATCCCCCTGTATATGACAAGCACTGCCCGAGGGGATCTTTAAAACCAATGATATTTCTTTAGTACTCACGGTCTCAGCCGTCCTCCCAGGGTCACTGGAGGTCCCTTTCTTCTCAACGACGCCCGCCTTGCCTGCCTTGGTCGCCGGACTGAGAGAGGGGGATGCTCAGAGGCTCTGACCAGGCCGCGCGGATAGGGAAATGCACTCCCACTAGGAGATAACAGGAGGTCTGCGTGTCCAAGTCGATCCCCGCTGGGACGCAACTTTCCACGGGCGGTTAAAGAGGAGTCACGGGGAGGGGAAACCCTCCCCGCTTGACAGCGGGCAAGACGATCCCAGAGAAAAATAAGGAACTGGCAAAAGTTGGCTCCCCTAGTCCAAAGTCGGACTCAGGTGGTTTTTATTATTTTGTGACAAAAGCAGAAATTAAAAGCAAGTGGTCCTTTACGAAATAGAAATAAAACAAAAAATAAGGATAAAGCCTCCGCTCTAACATAGGTATTTAAAGCCGCTTCTCTTTTCCTCCTTGCTCTGTGTCTCCCACCCTCATAAGAGTGCAGGTAATCTCCTCTCCGGTGTCAAAGAGGGCAAATAAATCCTCAAAACGCAGCGAAATGAGCTGCCTGGGCAAATTAAGAGAGAAGAGCACTTTTTGGCCTCTGTTTAACAGAGGTATTCGAAGCCGCTTCTCAGAGATAGTATTTTTTCTTTTCTTTTTTTTTCTTTTCCTTCCTTACACTCAGCGAGCGCAAGGGAACCCCTCTCCGGCTGGGAGAGGCATAATGAATCTTCCCCAATGCAACAGAAAGTGCAAGGGTAGATGGAGAAGGCTTCATGGCATCCCGATGCCACGTAAAGCGCTCGGGTAAAAGAACCCGAAGGGAGCCCAAAAGGGATCCAAAAGGGATCCAAAAGGGACCCAAAATGGGCTCAAAAGGGGCTCAAAAGGCACCCAAAAAGGGCTGTTACACAAAAAACTTTTTACTCCTCCCAAAGTTATCAAAAGGGACGTACTTTATGTACTTCCCTATCCTTGTAAGGTAATGTAGGAAACACTTCACAAATAACGTTACAGTAATGAACTTCATGAACTCTACAGCTCGTGTGCTGTGTATGGCCACACATGTGCCTTCAAGACGCACACACACACAGCTGCATGCACCCGTCAAGGCCGCAGCTCCTGCCTGTGCTCTTATCTGTCTAGGTGCTTTCCTACACTTTTTACATTTTCTCAATGAGAGCTCTTTCTGTCAAAAAATGCAAAAACAGATCAGTATGTAAGCAAAAGACAGATTAATATATAAGCAGAAACAGATTAACAGCAAAGTGGTACTAGAACCATCACCCGAGCAGCGTTAAAAGGAAATTGTAGCATCCCTTTCCGTAGAACATTGTTTGCCCAAACTGCATTTTCAGTAAAAGGGGCAAAATTATGGAACTCCATGCCAGACCACTTGAAATGTATTACAGCATTAGCCACTTTTAAAAATAATACCAAATTGTGGCTAATTACACAACAATCTTGCCCTCACATTTAGTTTTTACACTGTGCTTTCATTGTACATTTTCCTTCTATTTTGATTTAATTTATTTTTATTTTTATTAAGATATTTTTAATTATAATGTAAATTTGTATTTTTATTTGTAACTAAAAGCCCTACTAGGGACAAGTGTCGAGAATTAGCTTTGGCTACAAAAACTATGGTACATACATCAGATGACTGTTGAAGTTTATCTATGTTTTTTGTATCTTGTTTTTTGTATCTGTCCCTATTTAAATAAACCTTAATAATAATAATAATGATTAATATATAAGCAAGATATATGTTATTTTTTGGGGTTTCAACACACACACTCTAAGCAATGATATAGTTTGCTTTTCAAAACACATCTAAGTGATTACACAGTTATCCTGTTAATACTGACAACGCTATATATGTTGTAAAGCAAGGAATGACATGGATTCTGCTATTTCTTTGTTTTTGGGTATTCATCCATCAACATTAGAAATTAGTGGAACTTTGCTATAAAAATCTTTAAAGCCCGTTTTCTCAAAATGACTTTTCTCTCATACTCCGAGTCCGAACTCTCCACTTCAGTAGCACCTTTATACACCAAACTTTCCAGTCTTGTACCTCGTTATATTATGAAGGCAATTACAGAGTAATTTCTAAATATATTATTCCTAGCCTGATTTATATAACATTTTATTCCAAAAAACATGGAGAAAATCAAGTTTTTTAAGGCTATTGACAGTATATTCTGATTTACAGGATAAGAAAAGTAGATATCCATAAATCCCTCTGTAATTCTTTTCCCATCTAATATGTGAACACAATGAAAAAAGACTTTTGAACCTGGCTTTATCCGATACTCAGATTTCGTTTTTTTAAATATATGCAAATTTAATTAGATAATGCCTAATTTGGATATTTAAACATTAAATTACAGAAACCCTTAAAATACAGAAATATTTTTTGTGCATCTCTTTTCGGTGTTGTAATTTGTAGACGGCCCTAAGCACTCTTACTGCCGGGTAGTAACAGCAGCAGCAGCGGCAGCAGCAGAGACAAGAAGCCGACAGGCAAGTGTTACTTACATACACTTCTGGTGTACTTACAAACTTTCCAATCCATCGCTTTATGAGTACATAACCTATTTGTACAAGTGTAGAAGTTTGGTATCATTTCGGCATTATTAGTGGGGTAACTTATTTAGATACATCACTGGATCCATTAGCCCCCCGCGCTAAGCTATTCAGCTGATAACGCTACTCTACGCTAACTCTTCCAATGTTTGGCCCAGGTGAAAAAAGCTTCTGGGGGGTGGTTTGGCTCGAGGTCATGGAGCAAAGGACCCTAGGGTGAAATTACTCCGAACCATCACTTTAAGTACTCTGTCAGGTTTATTGCTGAAAATTAAATCAATTTGTGTTCTGGATGATGGCGTTATCCTAGTCGGTCCCTTCACTAGCTGTCTGAGATCAAATTTACTTGTGACTTTTTCCAGTGCCTTTTTAGCTGATTTATCATCACAGTTTACATTAAAATCACCCATTATAATAACTTCCTTAGCTGAACGGCATTCTCTTAGTATAGCATTTAATTTTTCAAAGAAAACTGATTTTGCAGAGGATGGTCTATATATACCAATAAGAATAAAACCCATTTGTGGTGAAAGTGTTTTATTTAAACAAATACATTCTATGTCATTCTCAGCCGAGTAATGAATCTCTTTACATGATATTTGATCTTTAATATAAAACAACAAACCTCCACCTCTTCCCCCTACTCTATCTTTCCTAAAGGCATTATAGCCATGGATAGACAGGGCAGAAGATGGAGAGTTTTTATTAAGCCATGTCTCCGACAAACAGAGGAAATCTAGATAAGAATCTGCAAGAAGACACTTTTTTGAACAATGCTGCGAATATTCAGGTGCCCCCCAAATAGACCTTTAGGTTTAGCACCAGGATCCCACAGTATTTTAGCATTGTTAACAGTTTGAAAGAAGTTCAATCTTCTTAGTTTCTTAATTGCTGGATTTATTCCTGTGGTTTTTCGTAGCTGATTTTGTCGTGTTAGTAGAGTTAGGAGTTATCAAAGTTAGCTGTTGTGTTAGCAGAGTTAGCTGTTGTGTTAGCAGGGTTAGCTGTCGTGGTAGCAGAGTTAGCTGTTGTTGATATAAGTATAAAGCCTTTTCTTGATGATTTTCTTTTTTTGGTTTAAAACTATTTGTCATTTCAATAAAACATCCCTTTCTCTCCCTCTCTCTCTCTCTCCCTCTTTCTCTCTTTCTCTCTTTCTCTCTCTATCTCTCTCTTTCTGAGTGATGTAATGCTCTCCATCCTCCTCCTTTCAGGGTGGAGCCTGCTGGAGTCAGATGGTTGACACCCGGTCTGAGGAAGTGTAAGTGTGTTTTTAATTTCATTCATCAAACTGTGTCATCACTCATTCAACCTTCTGATGTCATCATCAGAGTGCTGATTGGTTAATAACTGCAGCTGTGTTGTGTCTCGTTCTCTCTGTCAGATTCCTGTGAACTCACACTGGACACAAACACAGTACACAGAAAACTCAAACTGTCTGACAACAACAGGAAGGTGACACATGTGGAGGAGGATCAGCCATATCCTGATCATCCAGAGAGGTTTGACTACTGGGAACAGCTGCTGTGTAGAGATGGTCTGACTGGTCGCTGTTATTGGGAGGTTGAGATGTGAGGAAGGGTTAATATATCAGTGAGTTACAGAGGAATCAGGAGGAGAGGAAACAGTAGTGACTGTGTGTTTGGATGGAATGATCAGTCCTGGAGTCTGGACTGCTCTGATGATGGTTACTCTGTCTGGCACAATAAAAGACCAACCTTCATCTCCTCCTCCTCTGTCTCTGGTAGAGTAGCAGACATCTCCTCTTCCTCTGTCTCTGGTAGAGTAGCAGTGTATGTGGACTGTCCTGCTGGCTCTCTGTCCTTCTACAGAGTCTCCTCTGACTCACTGATCCACCTCTACACCTTCAACACCACATTCACTCAACATCTTTATCCTGGGTTAGCGTTCAGGTTCAGGTCTCCTGGTTCCTCAGTGTCTCTGTTTTGTGTGTAGAACAGAGAGTCTCCTCCTGTTTCTCACTGCTGATCAGTTGAGTCTGTACAGGATCACACTTACAGAAATATTTCAGGTTATTGTTATAAACTAATGAACTTTGTATAAAATAATTCAGAATGATTGAACAGATTCCTGGTGAACATTGTAAACTTCTTTAAAGATGGAAGCTGTGATCATGAAATTGTAAAAATGCCATTGACTTGTGTCATGTTTAGTTTTGAGTTCTGTCTCTTTTCACAATAAAAGCATAAAGTTATTGTGATGTGTTTGTGGTCTTTCTGTTTAACTTTTTAAAGTCAGTGAACTCCAGGATGGGTGGGAGGGATATATGGAGTACTCTCTACTTGTTTGTTGTTCAGGATCTTTTTCTAATTATTTCAGTGTTACGTTTAATAACATCCAAACCATAGACTGTATATATGAATATAAGATTAATGTTTACAGTCTATGATCCAAACACTTTCTTAATGAGATGCTGCTGATGTTTAAAGGTTGATCAGCACAACTACAGGGAGGGTGCAGTTGCATTATGGGAAATGTAGTTTGGTGAAACTTAAATATCTGGATTATTTCAAAACAATCTATGTCTTCTTATATATTAAATATGTCAAATGAAGAATAATAAAAATATTTTTTTATTTTAAAGATCAAATACTAATCTCATCAATATAGTTGTATGTGTCAGGTAAACTGTTGTATTTTTTTGTATAGCGTATATCGAGTATCGAGTGGTCAAACACAACCCAATGCTGTCCCTTCAGGAGAACTGAAGGGACAGCATTGGGTTGTGTTTGACCACATATTGTCAAATTGAACCCCTCCTTATGTGTTGCTTTCCTTCCCCCGAGACACTGAAAGGTTTTAAAGATGACCCTCTTCATGGAGTGACAGACTGCAGAACTACGCAGACTTGCCTACCAACATGGACGGCGTTTCAATGAAGAAATACAGATGAGAGCCATACCACAGGTAAGAAACAAGTGTGAAGGTACAAGGTGCATTTCTGATGATCTGAAACTAGGCCACATTCAGATGAGATGCCTGAGTTTTTATTACATAATTTGTGGAGCCAGACAAAATAATTGACCCTTATTTTGTGTCATAAAAATAAATTACAGGGAAACACAAATACTGGGATGGGCAAAATAACAGCTTTAACTTTGAAGGAATTACAAAGTCAGTTCACAGAAGTTTGCTATATTTAGAAAAGGTGTTTGTCATTACAAGAAACAAACATATTTACACTAACAACAATCTCAAAACACATACAACACATACCAAATGTGAACAAACTGCATCAGAGTTTTACTTGCATGTTTATGCAGGCTCATCAAACTCCAGATTCAAAAATTGACATGAAAGCCATGTAGTTTTTTATATAGAGATATACAAGTGGGGGAAATAAGTATTTGACCCCTTGCTGATTTTGCAAGTTTGCCCACTTACAAAGAATGCAAAAATCTACAATTGTAATCATATGTACATTCTAACAGTGAAAGACAGAATCCCAAAGAAAATTCCAGAAAATCACATCATATGAATTTATTAAAATTGATAACCATCTGATGAGGAAAACAAGTATTTGACCCCTGGACAAACAGCAAGTATTCTGGCTCCTACAAGCCAGTTAGTCTTTCTTTAAGACACAGCCCCAATCCAAACCAATTATCTACATCAAATACACCTGCCTCACCTCGTTACCTGTATAAAAGACACCTGTCAACACCCAAACAACCAGCATCCAACATCACCACCATGGGCAAGACCAAAGAGCTTTCTACGGACATCAGGGACAAGATTGTTGATCTGCACAAGGCTGGGATGGGCTACAAGAGAATCGGAAAGCAACTTGAGAGAAAAGATCAACTGTCGGTGCAGTTATCAGGAAATGGAAGAAGCACCACACCACCGCCAACCTCCTCGGTCTGGGCCTCCACACAAGATCTTGTCTCGTGGGGTGTCCCTGATCATGTGAACGGTGAGGAATCATCCCAAAACCACAAGGGGGAACTGATGAATCAACTCAAGGCAGCTGGGACCACAGTTACAAAAGAAACGGGTTGGTAACACACCACTGGCCATGGATTGAAATCCTGCAGCGCACGCAAGGTCCCCCTGCTCAAGAAGAAACATGTACAGGCCCGCATGAAGTTCGCCATTCACCACCTGGACGACTCAGAAGAGGCCTGGAAGAAGGTGATGTGGTCAGATGAGACCAAAATAGAACTTTTTGGCCTCAACTCAACTCGTCGTGTTTGGAGGGCAAAGAACACAGAGTACAACCCAAAGAACACCATCCCCACCGTCAAGCATGGTGGTGGCAACATCATGCTTTGGGGGTGCTTTTCAGCCAAGGGACGGGACAACTCCATCGTATTGAGGGGAGGATGGACGGGCCATGTATCGTGGAATTCTGGACCGACATCTCCTTCCCTCAGTGAGAGAGCTGAAGATGGGTCGAGGATGGGTGTTTCAGCACGACAACGACCCTAAGCACACTGCCAAAGCAACAAAAGAGTGGCTGAAGAAGAAGCACATCAAGGTTCTAGAGTGGCCTAGCCAGTCTCCAGACCTGAACCGATTGAAAATCTTTGGAGGGAGCTTAAAATTGAGTTGCCAGGCGACAACCTCGAACCTGAATGATTTGGAGGCTGTCTGCAGGAGGAGTGGGCCAACATCCCTGCCGAAATGTGCACAAACCTTGTCACCAACTATAAAAACCGTTTGACATCTGTGCTGGCCAATAATGGCTTTTCTACAAAATATTAACATGCTGTTTGTCCAGGGGTCAAATACTTGTTTTTCCTCATCAGATGGTTATCAATTTTAATAAATTCATATGATGTGATTTTCTGAAATTTTCTTTGGGATTCTGTCTTTCACTGTTAGAATGTACATATGATTAAAATTGTAGATTTTTGCATTCTTTGTAAGTGGGCAAACCTGCAAAATCAGCAAGGGGTCAAATACTTATTTCCCCCACTGTACATAGGCCATACATTCATAGAGTCTTTGTTTCCATCCATTTAGGAAGGTTTTGCATTTGAAATACCTATGTGATGGGGGTTTAATGATCAGTAACCATAGAAAAAAGAGTTTTTGTTAATTGTAATCAGGCAAAGCCAGAGTCCGTTACGCCAGCTGACGTTGCTAATGTTGTCATATTACTGTTGTGCTGGCATGAGAGTCCCGTACAGGAAATAGGAAACATCACTGCCTCGATCTCTGCCACAAGGACGTTTTGAAACACCAAACATGAGCTCTGAACTGCCCAGGAGTTTGGGGAAAAGCTTGGGGGAGTTTGCTGTTTCCTGCAACAACAAAGCACTCACTCTGTCTGGCTTGTGTGTGGTGTCTTCAATCTTACAGTATTTGCCTGGCCACCGCAGCGGGACACAGGGTAGAGTTTCTCCAGAAGTTGAGTCAGTCTCATCTATTTGCTGCATGCCCAACCTGTTTTTTTTGCCTGACCTCCCCGCAGCCTAAACACACTACCCCCAAAAAACATGGAGGGAAAGACCGGCATTGTTACTGGACGCAGGCAGTCTGACGCAGCCTTAGAATGAGGTTTAAACATCTTTAAAGTTGTGGTTCTTGGTGTGGACATGATGTCAGACAGCTGATGGTTTAGATTCTGTGTGCACTGACTGGTTCTGGTTCTGGTTCAGGTCTTCAAGCTTCTCCTCCAAGGTGGTGACGCTGTGGATCCAATCCGACCGACGTCCTGCTGGGATCCACAGACTACTCCACCACTCTGGACATCTGGTCAGACTCATTACACCTATAGAAGCTCTGTTTTGGTCTGGTAGAATTTAATACTCCACAAATACTTTATAAAGCACAAAATAAATGGTCTTCAGATGGAAAAGCAGCAATCTCTGGGTTCTCGGGGGATGTTTTTGCCTTGTGAATAAAGTTGAGTGTGTTTAAATGTCAGGGGAGCCGGCTGTATCTTGGTGGACATGCTGCAGGGAGTGCCCGCGTTCCCCGGAGACTCTGACGTCCAACAACTCCAGAAGATCTGGACCATGAGACACACATTCATGTCTCATCTGTGTAATCCGTTAACAATAGCTGTGTTGGAAACCGTTCCCTTATTCACTCCCTCACTATTCCCTACATAGTGTTGATTAACCAGTGAACTATTTAGGAAACAACCAAACCAGATTTCAGATGCTAAAAATATCTTTGCGTCAATAGATGAGTCGGGTATTTGTGTAACGGAGGCATCATGTAAACAAATGGAAACATAAATACTTCTAATATGTATCTAAAACAAAGTGAGCACCCAGGAGGAGAGTTAAAGGTTGTAGATTATACATGTTGCATATTATTGCTATTAATCCTAGCTTCTGGGGAGTTTTTAGCGTATTTCCTTGGAGAACGTTGGCACCAAGATCCTGGTTCCAGCTGTCGCCGTGGTCCTGCTGCACTCCCTGCTGAGCTCAGGGGTGCCCTGCAATGTCATGCTGTGTCCTGCTGAACCCTGCTGCTTCCTGCTACGTTCGGTGCAGGTGCATTATGGGAAATATAGTTTGGTGAAACTTAAATATCTGGATTAATTAAAAAATCTATGTCTTTTTATATATTAAATATGTCAAATGAAGAATATTTGAAAAATAATTACATTTTTTATTTTTAAGTTCAGATACTATTCTCATCAATATAGTTGTATGTGTCAGGTAAACTGTTGTGTTTTTTGTATAGCAATGGATGCTGAAGTTCTGTTGCGTATATCGAGTAAACGTCTTCTGAAGGGACAGCATTGGGTTGTGTTTGACTTGCCTACCAACATGGACGGTGTTTCAATGAAGAAATACAGATGAGAGCCATACCACAGGTAGGAAACAAGTGTGAAGGTACAATGTGCATTTCTGATGATCTGAAACTAGGCTATATTCAGATGAGATGCCTGAGTTTTTATTACATAATTTGTGGAGCCAGACAAAATAATTGACCCTTCTTTTGTGCCATAAATATAACTACTGGGATGGTCAAAATAACAGCTTTAACTTTGAACAAATTACAAAGTCAGTTCACAGAAGTTTGCTATATTTAGAAAAGGTGAGTTTGTCATTACAAGAAACAAACATATTTACACTAACAACAACCTCAAAACCCAAACCACAAGTACCAAAACTGCATCAGAACTTTACTTGCATGGTTATGCAGGCTCATCAAACTCCAGATTCAAAGATTGACATGAAAGCCACGTAGTTTTTATGTAGAGATATACATAGGCAATAAATTCATAGAGTCTTTGTTTCCATCCATTTAGGAAAGTGTTGCATCTGAACTACCCATGTGATGGGAGTTTAATGATCAGTAACCATAGAAAAAAGAGTCTTTGTTAATTGTAATCACGTAAAGGCAGAGTCCGTTACTCCAGCTGATGTTGCTAATGTTGTCATGTTACTGTTGTGCTGCTGGGTCTTTGGAGGATAGCAGCTTCTGCTCAGACTGGAGGGTTAAAAATACCTATTTTTACCACGTGGAGAGAAGATACTCTCTCTCACATGAGTCAATTCTTTTAAAGCTGTCCTCCTCACGTAATTTCCAGACAAACAATGTAGCATTTAAAAGGCACTAAGTCTGATCTCTGAGACGGACTGAACGTCTGTATAACTCCTTTAGATTCTGTGTGCACTGACTGCTTCTGGTTCTGGTCTTCAAGCTTCTCCTCCGAGGTGGTATACGGACTGTCTTCAAAAAAACTTGTCACACTTTCTCCCTCTCATTATTTTTAACGTCTAAACACAGGCAGGGTTTCTCATGTAAAACGCTATGCACTATATGGAGGTTATTCATTTGAAATCTTTAATGCAGCGTCTGAGGGTCACGCCGCGTCGTTCATCGCTGCTTGCATTGTATTTCTCTCTAAAATAACAAAGGACAACATTACCAAAAATCAGTAACATTCTAAATCATAATGTTGTCGTTTGTTAACTGTTAAAATAACTTTTAACTGAAGTTTAATTTCCTGTTTAACATTACTGGTTGTTATAAAGAGTTACTGCACCTCTGATCTCTGTTGTCACAGAGTTTTTCGTTCTACAGGATTCTTTCTGTCTCCTCCTTCTCCTCCTCCTCTTCCTCCTCCTCCTCCTGATGAAGCTGAAACAGGTTGGTTGTGTTGCTGTCAGAGACACACATGATAAGATGTCTTGGTGTCCCAGGAGTCTTCCAGGTCCAGCTGCAGCGTGAGAAACCCTCCAATCAGAGCAGTCCAGTACGTAAGTCTTTCACTTTTTCATTTTCATATTGTGTTGAGTTCAGGGAGCAGAGAGTCTGTCTGTTTTCTCTCCACGTTAGTTATCTGCTCAGACAGCTGCTGGAACTTCATACTGTGCTAGTAGTACTTTTACTGCAGTACCATGTCTGGATACTTGCTGTAATAACAGTAATCATCATCTATTGATCCATCTCTGCACCTGCATGGCGGAGGCTAGAGAGAGGGGCGAGTTTGGGATCTACATTTTCTGTTTACAGCAAGTTTCACAGAAAATTCAAAGGTGAACAATTCACCACATCCATGTTCATACAGTAGGCCATTTTTCATGCTACTAGATTATGTTGTATACGTTTTTTCCTATATGTTGTAAGTGTTGATTGTTCCCTGACTCAGCCTCTCAGCAGCTTATGGAGGAATCAGCTCTCTCACCACTACTTCTACATCGAGTACATTTAGTAACAGAGCAGGACATTGGACAGAGTACTTTCACCGTTTAGTATTAATAGTTTAGAGTACTTCTTCCACTGCGTTTCTAGCTCTTTAATGTTAAATATAGTGTTTGTACTTCACTTCTTATTTCCTGACAAAGTGTTAAGGACTCTTGTGTTGAAGATAAATCTCCATGTTGTAATATGAACTACTCCATAGGAGGTTTTAAATACTTTGCCAGGTGTTTCTACGTCTGTCTGTCCCAACCGGGAGGCTGCAGTTAGAACACTTTACAGCTGTGTAGTTCAGATCTCAATGAAGGCTGAGTTTGAAGATGGGGGGGTGGGGTCCGGGCCTTTCTCCTGCTGTCAGAAAACACACTGTCATCTCCACCAGCGTAAAGTCAGACACAACAGGACTCTACTGTTTCCTCTGGGACCTTTCAGAATAAAATGTAGTGACCTAAATGCCTCTGTTACTGTTGTAGTGATGGGTGGAGGAGGATGCACAGGACAGAAAGGTGAGACGGATTGTCATAATGGAATCTTGTCTCCATTAGAGGACAGAAAGATGACATTAGTCCTGGAGTCTTGTCTCCATTAGAGGACAGAAATGTCATGGTTTCGGTGTTTTGCTTTGTAGTTTGTTCAATTTCTGTTACCTGTTTGTTCATTTCTGTTGCCTGATTTCTGTAGGTTTCCTGTGTTTGTATATTTATTCTGTATATTTCTGTTCCCTGTTGTGTTGATGTATCCTCTTTTGTGTATAGTGGTCTGTGTATATTTTGTTGTGTATTTTTCTGTTGTGCATTTCCCTGTTTATGTTCTGCTTTCCGTTTTATTTTGATAGTCTGTTTTCTATTTTGTCATGTCTAGTTTTACTTTCTGTGTTTTCCCGCCTTTGTTGATTGTCCTGCCCCGCCCTGATGTGTTTCACCTGCTGTATCACCTGTCCCTCATTTGTTCATTAAATCTGTATTTAACCTCTGTGTTCCCTCTATCTCTTGTTGGATCATTTTGTGTCTGTCCGTGTCCTGTCAGTAGTATTGGTATTCCGTCGGTTTGTTAGAGCCTTTGTTAAGTATTCCTGGATGAATAAAGGAGATGGACTTTCTTAAAAGAAAAACTTTTTCTGGACCTTTTCACACTTTCTCCCTCTCAACCCCCTCGGAATAACGGGGTAGCAGAGTATACTTAGGGACGTGTGTGTGTGTGCGTGTGTGTGTTTTCTAAATTCTCAATTTCATGATTCCCTCCATGACAACTGAGTGCTGGCTGGTATTATATCCTACTGTATACTCTGTGTGTGTGTTACTTCCTGATCGTTGCTTCCTGTTTTTGACTCCTGCACAAACTTGATTTCTTTTAAATGTTGTGAGCTCACAGTCAGTGTTCCTGTTTGACCTCTCAGACTGACTTCAGATCAGAAGATGAGTGATTTGGAGGAAGAGGAGGACAGAGCAGAGTCTGTAGTGTCCATATCACCTCCTCTAGACTTCAGTAATGAACCTGGACCCTCAGACACAAAGTAAGACCACTGATAATAACTAATTTTATGAATCAGTTGCCAATGCCACGTTGTTGTTGTTACACATTCACACATTTGTTCCATCTTCCTCTTTGTATCTGTGACAGCTGTCAGTGACCCAGAAAAACTCTGTAATCTAAATCCTCCTAATTATTGACAGTAGCAGCAGGTTGTGTGTTTAGAACTTCATAAAGGCCTAAAAAAAGAGCATTTATCAAAGATTGAAGCATTATGAATAAAAACCTGTTTGTGTTTGCAGAGTTGAGGACAACAGACAGAGAGCAGAGTCTGTAGTATCTGGCTGTCTGTCTATGAAGAGTGATCGGTCCAAAGATAGTCCTCCAACCTTAAGTAATGAACCTGGACCCTCAGACACAAAGTAAGAGACTGTTTTACTGTCAGATGACCTGATGAAGATGAAGACTAAATGTTCTGCTAAAAGATATATATTCATGATGCAGAACTATTAGTTCAGATACTGAATTAATAGTTCAAATGTTGAAGTTACTGTAAAGAGTTTTTTTTTTTTTTACTGTTTTCAAATGTAGTATTTATTTTCTCAAAATAAAAAAAACTGCCTCTATCATTTTAGTGATGAAGAAATGTTTTCACAGGAAGAAGAAGAGGAGTGATGTTTCTGAGGAGGAGCAGCCGTCCAGATCCAGAACCAGAGCTGGACTGCAGACAGCCAATCAGAGCAGCTCTGACCAAAGTAAGTCTGTCCATCTGTCTTTTGATGTCTTCATGTCTGAACACACCACTGGTTGTTGTAATACTGAGACATGTGTTGAGTCAGACAGCACAGACTAGGGCTGCACAACATATCATTTATTATCGTTGATTAGTGTTAACTAATGCAATATACACATCAAGAAAGATGCTCAGATTTCTTTCTGTTAATTACAAGGATAATTTAAGTAACTTCAAAATTAAACTGTCATTCTTTTTTGGTCTTTTATATTCATTTCAATTTGTTTAATAAAGAAAGTTGGAAATGATTTCCTTTCATTTATTTTTAACTCAACAAGCGTATTTTAGCAGAATCCTGAAAACAGCAGAACTGACAACACTTCATGTTTGTGTGATTATGTATCATATATATCAATTTTCAACAAGGTTATAGCATAACACGTATTTTCCTTATATATTATGTTGCACTAGCGAAGACATTTAACATAAATATTGTTACAGTTTACGTCCATCTGAAATTTAACTGGATTGTTTTCATATTGGTAATAAAATAATCATCGGATTGTCAACTTTTCTCTTTCTTGTTCTGTCTCTCACCTTTGTCCTTTTTTTAGTGAATGTTGGTCATCAGAAACATAAGATCAGGCTGAAGGAGACATTTGAACGTGTGACTGAAGGAGCTGAAACAGGAAGTAGAACCCTCCTCAACAGGATCTACACTCTCCTCTACCTCATAGAGGGACAGAGTGAAGAGGTTAATACCCAACATGAGGTGAGGCAGCTCGAGACAGCTTCCAAGAAGAAGACCCTCCATGACTCTCCAATCAAGTGCTGTGACATCTTTAAAGCCTCACCTGACCAACAGAAACCCATCAGAGTGGCTCTGACGAGCGGCGTCGCTGGCGTTGGAAAAACCTTCTCAGTGCAGAAGTTCTGTCTGGACTGGGCCGAGGGTTTGGAGAACCAAGATATCAGTCTGGTGATTCCTCTTTCCTTCAGGGAGCTGAACTTGATCAGAGATGAGCAGTACAGTCTTCTGGAGCTGCTCCGTGTTTTCCATCCAACATTACAGGAGGTCCCAGCAGAGCAGCTCGCTGGCTCTAAACTCTCTTCATCTTTGATGGCCTGGATGAAAGCAGACTTTACCTGGATTTCAACAACAATGAGGCTGTTTCTGATGTCACACAGAAGTCATCAGTCAACGTGCTGTTGACAAACCTCATCCAGGGAAGCTGCTTCCCTCGGCTCTTGTCTGGATAACTTCCCGACCTGCAGCAGCCAATCAGATCCCTCCTACGTGTGTTGACAGGGTAACAGAAGTACAAGGCTTCACTGATGCCCAGAAGGAGGAGTACTTCAGGAAGAGAGTCAGTGATGAAGAGCTGTCCCGCAGAATCATCTCCCACATCAAGACCTCCAGGAGCCTCCACATCATGTGTCTGATCCCAGTCTTCTGCTGGATCACTGCTACACTTCTGGACCACATGTTGACTACAGACCAGAGAGGAGAGCTGCCCAAGACCCTGACTGACATGTACTCACACTTCCTGCTGGTTCAGACAACGAGGAAGAAGCTCAAGTATGCTGAGGGACATGAGACGAGTCCACAGGAGCTGACGGAGGCTGACAGGGAAGTTCTTCTGAAGCTGGGGAGGCTGGCGTTTGAAGAGCTGGAGAAAGGAAACATCATGTTCTACCAAGAAGACCTGGAGCGCTGTGGTCTGGATGTCACAGAGGCCTCGCTGTACACAGGAGTTTGTTCAGAGATCTTCAAAAGAGAGCGTGTGATCTTCCAGAAAACAGTCTACTGCTTCGTTCATCTGAGTGTTCAGGAGTTTCTGGCTGCAGTCTACGTGTTCCACTGTTACACCAACAGGAACACACAGGTACTGGAGGACTTCCTGGGAGAAGACACTGTTAGTTCATCCCTGGATGTCTTCCTGGAGAGAGCCATGAAGAAATCCCTTGAAAGTAAAAATGGCCACCTGGACCTGTTTGTGCGCTTCCTTCATGGCCTCTCTCTGGAGTCCAACCAGAGACTCTTAGGAGGCCTGCTGGGTCAGACAGACAACAGTCCAGAAATCATCCAGAGAGCCATCAGCAACCTGAAGGAGATGAACAGTGATGAGATCTCTCCTGACAGAAGCATCAACATCTTCCACTGTCTGACGGAGCTGAAGGACCACTCAGTCCATCAGGAGATCCAAGAGTTCCTGAAGTCAGAGAACAGATCACAGAAGAAACTCTCTGAGATCCACTGCTCAGCTCTGGCCTACATGCTGCAGATGTCAGAGGAGGTTCTGGATGAGTTGGACCTGGAGAAGTACAACACATCAACGGAGGGACGACAGAGACTGATTCCAGCTGTGAGGAACTGCAGAAAGGCTCGGTAAGTCCAGATGTTATCATTTTAAATCAATGTGAAGCTGAGACCATCAGTATTAGAGTAAACATACAGAATTTACACACACATGAACAATATAAAAATTACACACTCCATCCATCCATCTTTGTCCGCTTATCCGTGTCGGGTCGGGCTGGGGAGCAGCTCCAGCAGGGGACCCCAAACTTCCCTTTTCCAAGCAACATTAACCAGCTCCAACTGGGGATCGAGGCGTTCCCAGGCCAGGTTGGAGATATAATCCCTCCACCTAGTCCTGGGTCTTCCCGAGGCCTCCTCCCAGCTGGACGTGCCTGGAACACCTCCCTAGGGAGGGCCCAGGGGGCATCCTTACCAGATGCCCGAACCACCTCAACTGGCTCCTTTCAGCGCCAAGGAGCAGCGGCTCTACTCCCGAGCTCCTCACGGATGACTGAGCTTCTCACCCTATCTCTAAGGGAGACGCCAGCCACCCTCCTGAGGAAACCCATTTCGGCCGCTTGTACCCTGGATCTCGTTCTTTCGGTCATGACCCAGCCTTCATGACCATAGGTGAGGGTAGGAATGAAAACTGACCGGTAGATCGAGAGAGCGGTGCAATAGATTGAATGTAATACCGCACCCGCTGCGCCGATTCTCCGACCAATCTCCCGCTCCATTGTCCCTCACTCACGAGCAAAACCCCAAGGTACTTGAACTCCTTCACTTTGGGTAAGGACTCATTCCCTATCTGGAGAAGGCATTCCATCGGTTTCCTGCTGAGAACCATGGCCTCCAATTTAGAGGTGCTGATCCTCATCCCAACCGCTTCACACTCGGCTGCGAACCGATCCAGTGAGTGCTGAAGGTCACAGGCCGATGATGCCATCAGGACCACATCATCTGCAAAGAACAGCGATGAGATCCCCAGCCCACCGAACTGCAACCCCTCCCCACCCCGACTACGCCTCGATATCCTGTCCATAAATATTACAAACAGGATTGGTGACAAAAACGCAGCCCTGGCGGAGGCCAACCCTCACCTGAAACGAGTCCGACTTTGCCGAGAACCCGGACACAGCTCTCACTTTGGTCGTACAGAGATTGGATGGCCCTGAGTAGAGACCCCCTCACCCCATACTCCCGCAGCACCTCCCACAGTATCTCCGGGGGACCCGGTCATATGCCTTCTCCCAATCCACAAAACACATGTAGAGTGGTTGGGCACTCCCAGGCTCCCTCCAGGATCCTTGCGAGAGTGAAGAGCTGGTCCGTTGTTCCACGACCAGGACGGAATCCGCATTGTTCCTCCTCAACCCAAGGTTCGACTATCGGCCGAACCCTCCTTTCCAGCACCTTGGAGTAGACTTTACCAGGGAGGCTGAGAAGTGTGATACCCCTGTAATTGGCGCACACCCTCTGGTCCCACTTTTAAAAAGGGGAACCACCACCCCAGTCTGCCACTCCTTTGGCACCGTCCCAGACTTCCACGCAATGTTGAAGAGGCGTGTCAACCAGGACAGCCCCTCCACACAGAGAGCCTTGAGCATTTCTGGACGGATCTGATCAATCCCTGGGGCTTTGCCACTGTGGAGTTGTTTGACTACATCAGTAACTTCCGCCTGGGAAATCGACGACAATCCCCCGTTATCCTCCAGCTCTGCCTCTAACATAGAGGGCGTATTAGTCGGATTCAGGAGTTCCTCAAAGTGTTCCTTCCACCGCCCTATTACCTCCTCAGTTGACGTCAACAGTGTCCCATCCTTACTGTACACAGCTTGGATGGTTCCCCGCTTCCCCCTCCTGAGGTGGCGAACAGTTTTCCAGAAGCACTTTGGTGCAGACTGAAAGTCCTTCTCCATGTCTTCTCCAAACTTCTCCCTCACCTGCTGCTTTGCCTCTTTCACGGCAGAGGCTGCAGCCCTTCGGCCCTTCGGGTACCCTGCAACTGCCTCTGGAGTCCTCTGGGATAACCTATCCCGGAAAGACTCCTTCTTCAGTCGGACGGCTTCCCTGACCACCGGTGTCCACCACGGTGTTCGTGGGTTACCGCCCCTTGAGGCACCTAAGACCACAGCTCCTCGCCGCAGCTTCAGCAATGGAAACTTTGAACATTGTCCACTCAGGTTCAATGACCCCAGCCTCCACAGGGATGCACGAAAAGCTCCGCCGGAGGTGTGAGTTGAAAGTCTGTCGGACAGGGGCCTCCTCCAGACGTTCCCAATTTACCCGCACTACACGTTTGGACTTACCATGTTTGTCCAGTCTTCCCCCCCCCCTGACCCAACTCACCACCAGATGGTGATCGGTTGACAGCTCTGCCCCTCTCTTCACCCAGTGTCAAAAACATTCGGCCTCAGATCAGATGAAACGATTATGAAATCGATCATTGACCTTGGCCTAGGGTGCTCTGGTACCAGGTACACTTATGAGCATCCCTATGTTCAAACATGGTGTTCGTTATAGACAATCCATGACTAGCACAGAAGTCCAACAACAAACAACCACTCTGGTTTAGATCAGGAGGCCGTTCCTCCCAATCACGCCTCTCCAGGTGTCTCCATCATTGCCCACGCGCGTTGAAGTCCCCCAGCAGAACAATGGAGTCCCCACTGGCGCCCCCATGCAGGACTCCACCAAGGTCTCCAAGAAGGCCGAATACTCCGAACTCCTGTTTGGTGCATATGCACAAACAGTCAGTTTTACCCCCAACCCCGCAGGCGTAGGGGAGGTGACCCTCTGGCCCACCAGGGTAAACTCCAACGTGGCGGCGCTCAGCCGGGGCTTGTGAGTATCCCCACACCCCGCCCGGCGCCTCACACCCTGGGCAACTCCAGAGAAGAAAAGAGTTCAACCCCTATCCAGGAGTATGGTTCCAGAACAGAGACTGTGCGTAGAGGTAAGCCCCACCAGATCTAACCGGTAGCGCTCCACCTCCCGCACCAGTTCTGGCTCCTTCCCCCACAGAGGTGACGTTCCCGTCCCAGAGCCAGCGTCTGCTGCCCGGGTCTGGTCCGTCGAGGCCCCTGACCTTCACTGCCACCCATGTGGCAGCGCACCCGACCCCAGCGGTTCCTCCCACAGGTGGTGGGCCCATGGGCTGGAGAGATGGGAGCCACATAGCTTGTTCGGGCTGTGCCCGCCGGGCTCAGTGGAAAACCCGGCCACCAGGCGCTCGCCGACGAGCCCGCCCGTCTGGGCCTGGCTCCAGACGGGGCCCCGGCTTCCTCCGGGCAGGGTCGCCCATCTCTACTTTGTTTTTCCAAAATTTACACACTATAAAAGATAAACCAGCTTATTGTAAATAATTTTACATGTTACACTGCAAATATCTTTGTCATCTCAAACGCTGTGAGAATGAGACGATGATGATGATCTTTGTGTTTGTAGCTAAAGTATCTTCTGTCATCATTTAATCACAACAGACGGCCTTTTTACAGTGTATACAGAGTCAGCAGTGTGTTTCTATAATCTATCTATTTTATATACAAACAGACATTTATTATTTGTGATCTGCTGAACTAACATCACATGAAGTTTAAGATTTTTCATAATGACTATCAGATAGTTATTTTTATCATATTTTTATGAGCGGATTCTGAACTATTTCATTTTAAGGAAGTTCATTTTCACATTTCATACAATATCTATCAGGGCTTGTTTAAATAATAATTTTTTTCTAATTAAAATTGATTTTCATTTGAATGATCCAATATCGATTGATACAATCCAGAATGGGTTTCTGTCTGTATAATATATGAAACTAGAAGACCTAAGGAATCCATTGGTATCAAATGCTAGCTGTCGGAATGTTTAGATAAATCTCCAAAGTCAAAGTCAATTGTGAAGCCTTGCTTTTTGTCCAATAAACGGGATTTTTTTTTTTACTACTGACAGGCGATTGTTGCTGAAAGTCCCTCCGGTGGGTGTGGCTTTCAGAGTATGACGCGATGTGCTCTGTCTCTATGCAGCAGGTTAGACAGAAACTTGTACAACTGTATCATCTTCCATATCCAAGCTAAATTAGTTTTACAACTGAAATATCCTAAATAAACATTGAAATTTAGAATCTGAATCAAATCTATCAGGAAATTAGAGGCAATACCGAGCCCTAATATCTATAATCATTGTTTGATGAGAGAGAGGATGTGGGGGGAGGCCAAAACAACATCTCCATCCTTGTTAAATAAAAGTTGTAACTTTACATTGTTTAGTTTCCAACAATGAGCATATTTTGATATGGAACAATCTTTTTAAAGATTGTCCCATTTATGTTCACCCTAAAATTCAAACTGTCAGACAACGCGTGTCTTTTCCATTTCAGTAACACTAAAGGCAAAATGGGCAGAGACAATAGCAGCAGCCATTAGCGCCTTGGTTTTTGTGTGCATTTATCTCTTGATTTATGGAGACATAAGCTGATCACAAAGTCAGCTGCTGGGACGACCTCCAGGTTCATTCTGCCAGTGAAGGAGAGCTCAGCAGGTTCACCTCAGTGGTGGGATTATATCTTCCTAAAGCTCAGATGTGAGTTGTAGCTATACTATAAATGCAAGTCTGCAGTATTAATTATAAAAAAGGGTAACACTTTATAATAACTATCCATAATTCATCATTTATTAAGCATTAGTTAACTATTAGTTAATGGTTTGTTCATTACTTATTAATTGTTCATACATAGTTCATCATGAGTAAAGTATTTGTTCACACAATTATAAATGGTTTGTTCATAGTAAATAAGCCTATTAGTTAATGTTTTTTTTCATCATTAATTAATTGTTCTTACATAATTCATCATCCGTAAAGCATTTATTCACATAGTTATAAATGGTTTGTTCATAGTAAATAAGCCTATCTTGAAAAATATGTTTGTAAGTACATGATTTATACTTAACAAATAATGAAACAACCACTTGGAAATGAAATCATTTTCCCATTATAAACCAGTTACCAACTATTGCTAAATGCTTTGTTCATCATTTGTAAAGCACTGCTCCTATGTTAATTTTCATGAATGAAGCATTTGTATACACACTCATAAATGCTTTGTTCATAGTAAATGAGGCTCTTGGAAGTTATGTTCATAAATAGAAGTTTGACACTTTCTAAGTATTGCAAAAACCATTAGTAAATTAAATAATTTTCCCTTTATAAACTATCTACAAACTAGTAGTAATGTATTTGTTTATCATTTGTAAAGCATAGTTCCTAGATTCATTCTAATCAGTAAAGCATTTGTAAATGCAGTTAGTAAATGGTTGGTCCATAGTAAGTAAGCCCATGTAAAATGTTTATCAGTATATTTTTTAATAATTCCTACATGATGCATTAACCATTTGTAAATTAAGTAATTTTACCATTATCAACTAGGTACTCAGGAACATAAACGGTTGTTTATAACTAGGAAGTTAATGATTAACAGACTATCTAGACTTTTATGTCTTAAATAAAATGTTATGATTTAGAAAAAGGCCTAAACTAATAGCTTGGGTGTTAACACATCTGTTACAAATACTTACCAATAATGTAATCCATGATTAACTCATGAGTTACTACTGGTTAGTTAAGTATACTGTGTGAGCCCATCTAAAGTGAGTACTTTCTATGCTTTACAAACCATTTATAAATGAGTTCCAAAGGCTAACAGAACCTGGACACACACATGTATTCTATTTTGACATGCCTTCAGAAATATGCCTATGGATATTTAGGGTTAATACATCTTTAACAAGCACTTACCAACACATCAATCCATGATTAACTCATGAGTTACTACTGGTTAGTTAAGTATACTGTGTGAGCCCATCTAAAGTGAGCACTTTCTATGCTTTACAAAGCATTTATAAATGAGTTGCAAAGGCTAGCAGATACAACAGAGACACAAGTAAAAAAAGTATTTGTAACCCTTATTACGATGTAGTAAGAATGTACATTCATGAAATAGCTCGTAGTAGTGTTATGTAGTTGATATCAATGTGAATTTGGACCAGAACCACAAGAAAACTAGATTGTTAAGAGCCAGAGAATTGAACATCAATAAAGAGACTAGGAAACCAGGATAAAGTTTGAGAAGTGTATTAATATACACAGAAACATGGCATACACATATACAGATAAAACACAGGTATGAAAAATAACAACTAAAATAATAAAGTGCGCTCATAAAATAAACCCTCTTAGTTCTATGAGCTCAATTGTTCTTTGATGACAAGAGTTCAGAGATGTTCAACGTTGGGGCCCATATGAGTTTGGTTTCTGTTTGTCCTACCACCATGAAGAAGGAATCCAGGGCAATCCGTATAAGTTCTGAGTCTCGATCCTGTAGCTCGCCACCCAGCCCACTGAACTGGGAATCTGTAACCCCTGGAAGACTCTGGGATCTGAAGAGTCGATGTGATCCAATATCCCTCTCTGGACCGGACCTCCTGTGCGTAGCGCTTCTCAAATCTCCACCTACTCCACCTGTAGATAAGGCCAAATCAGTTCTCTCAATTATTATTCAGTAATAAAATCAATTGCTTAGGCTACAATGAAAATAAAATGAGGTGATATTTCATAACCCATATTGAAATATCTAAATCTTTATTCAGTTGTACAACCGTTCTTAAATTTCTTCTCTTAAGTATCAAAAGTATATAAATCCCTTTCAGGTATCAAAAGTACATTTATATGATTTTGTAACCTTTATACAAAAAATACATTTCTAATTCAAGTTTTATGGAACCTACCTTAGTTACATTAACACTATTCTTAATATAATTGCATAAATTGCATGTAAACATCTCTTAAATTGTATTATTTTCCCATAACTTAAGCTACAGTGTTGTAATTTAGAGGCATTAAGACATGCGTAAATATTAGCCTCTTTGAGTTACTTCTCCATAAACTCCAGTTAAACAATTAAACACACAACTTGTACTAACATTCATTCAACAGATACCCGCAGCTAGCAATAGTGTTGGAAAGCAACATTCCTTTCCATAACCAATAGATAGAATCATTAGCCTTTTCACAGGCAATACACAGTACTCTGCTAGCCTTTTGTGGCTAATTACCCTATTAGCATATGAATACAGCATCTTAGCTAACCCGTTAGCTTTGCACTATTAGCAATAGACAGTATTAGCACCGTTCTCTTAATACATCCATGATTAGCACCGATTAGCATGGATGCTAGCGAACTCAAGGCATAGCTAGTGTTAAGGAATGACTCACCATTTTAATGGAATTCACTGCCTGTAACTCCATGGCGACAGTGGATTCAGGCACAGCTCTCTTCGTTCTATTCACAACAAAGCATAGCCAGTATTAGATAGGATTTAATTCAATAAATGTCGTTTCTTTTTCTCTTACCGAGTGAATAACGGCTGCCTACGTTCGATGTAGCGCAAAAGAGGCGTGAGGAGACGTAAATCTAGAGATCTGGCGTAGCCTGGTTGATAGCTGATTAGTCAGCTCAGGACCCGAAGTTCACCTATTGGCTTATTTACAAGCCCATCAAAGCTAAGTGAAAGTTAAATCATTTTCCACTATTTTCTCCCATATCTCTTACAACTATTTTTGACCATATTTTAATAACTTGGAAAACAAAACGAATGTCTCAAAATAAAAAAAAAATAATATAGGGGTGTCATTATTGTTAACTTTGATGGGCTTGTAAATAAGCCAATGGGTGAACTTGGGTCTGTGAGTTGACCAATCAGCTATCAACTAGGCTTGTTTGTTGAGCTCATTATTTACGTCTCCTTACGTCCCTTAGGCGCTGCATCGGAATGTGACATCGTATAAGCCTGTTGTTATTCACTCGATAAGAGAAAAAGAATGAAATTTATTGAATTAAATCCTATCTAATACTGGCTATGCCTTGTTGTGAATAGAACGAAACAGAGCTGTGTCTGAATCCACTGTCGTCACGGAGTTAAAGGCAGTGAATTCCATAAAAATGGTGAGTCATTCCTTAACACTAGCTATGCCTTGAGTTCGCTAGCATCCATGCATGGATGTATTAAGAGAACGGTGCTAATACTGTCTATTGCTAATAGTGCAAAGCTAACGGATTAGCTAAAATGCTGTATTCATATGCTAATAGGGTAATTAGCCACAAAAGGCAAGCGGAGTACTGTGTATTGCCTGTGAAAAGGCTAATGATTCTATCTATTGGTTATGGAAAGTAATGTTGCTTTCCAACACTATTGCTAGCTGCGGGTATCTGTTGAATGAATGTTAGTACAATTTGTGTGTTTAATTGTTTAACTGGAGTTTATGGAGAAGTAACTCAAAGAGGCTAATATTTAGTGCATTCTTTCTACTGTTACCTGTGCAGGGAGGGATAAATAAGCACGCATGTCTTAATGCCTCTAAATTACAACACTGTAGCTTAAGTTATGGGAAAATAATACAATTTGAGAGATGTTTACATGCAATTTATGCAATTATATTAAGAATAGTGTTAATGTTACTAAGGTAGGTTCCATAAAACTTGAATTAGAAATGTATTTTTCAGATAAAGGTTCCAAAATAATATAAATGTACTTTTGATACCCTGAAAGGGATTTATATACTTTTGATACTTAAGAGAAGAAATTTAAGAACGGTTGTACAACTGAATAGAGATTTAGATATTTCAATATGGGTTATGAAATATCACCTCATTTTATTTTCATTGTAGCCTAAGCAATTGATTTTATTACTGAATAGTAATTGAGAGAACTGATTTGGCCTTATCTACAGGTGGAGGAGGTGGAGATTTGGGAGGTCAGGTCCAGAGAGGGATATTGGATCACATTGATTCTTCAGATCCCAGAGTCTTCCAGGGGTTACAGATTCCCAGTTCAGTGGGCTGGGTGGCGAGCTACAGGATCGAGACTCAGAACTTATACAGATTGCCCTGGATTCCTTCTTCATGGTGGTAGGACAAACAGAAACCAAACTCATATGGGCCCCAACGTTGAACATCTCTGAACTCTTGTCATCAAAGAACAATTGAGCTCATAGAACTGAAAAGGGTTTATTTTATGAGCGCACTTTATTATTTTAGTTGTTATTTTTCATACCTGTGTTTTATCTGTATATGTGTATGCCATGTTTTTTTTGTATATTAATACACTTCTCAAACTTTATCCTGGTTTCCTAGTCTCTTTATTGATGTTCAATTCTCTGGCTCTTAACAATCTAGTTTTCTTCTGGTTCTGGTCCAAATTCACATTGATATCAACTACATAACACTACTACAAGCTATTTCATAAATGTACATTCTTACTACATCGTAATAAGGGTTACAAATACTTTTTTTACTTGTGTCTCTGTTGTATCTGCTAGCCTTTGCAACTCATTTATAAATGCTTTGTAAAGCATAGAAAGTACTCACTTTAGATGGGCTCACACAGTATACTTAACTAACCAGTAGTAACTCATGAGTTAATCATGGATTACATTATTGGTAAGTATTTGTAACAGATGTGTTAACACCCAAGCTATTAGTTTAGGCCTTTTTCTAAATCATAACATTTTATTTAAGACATAAACAAATGTAGGTCTAGATAGTCTGTTAATCATTAACTTCCTAGTTATAAACAACCGTTTACGTTCCTGAGTACCTAGTTGATAATGGTAAAATTACTTAATCTACAAATGGTTAATGCATCATGTAGGAATTATTAAAAAATATACTGATAAACATTTTACATGGGCTTACTTACAATGGACCAACCATTTACTAACTGCATTTACAAATGCTTTACTGATTAGAATGAATCTAGGAACTATGCTTTACAAATGATAAACAAATACATTACTACTAGTTTGTAGATAGTTTATAAAGGGAAAATTATTTAATTTACTAATGGTTTTTGCAATACTTAGAAAGTGTCAAACTTCTATTTATGAACATTACTTCCAAGAGCCTTATTTACTATGAACAAACCATTTATGAGTGTGTATACAAATGCTTCATTCATGAGAATTAACATAGGAGCAGTGCTTTACAAATGATGAACAAAGCATTTAGCAATAGTTAGTAACTGGTTTATAATGGGAAAATGATTTCATTTCCAAGTGGTTGTTTCATTATTTGTTAAGTATAAATCATGTACTTACAAACATATTTTTCAAGATAGGCTTATTTACTATGAACAAACCATTTATAACTATGTGAATAAATGCTTTACTGATGATGAATTATGTAAGAACAATTAATTAATAATGATGAAAAAAAACATTAACTAATAGGCTTATTTACTATGAACAAACCATTTATAATTGTGTGAACGAATACTTTACTCATGATGAACTATGTATGAACAATTAATAAGTAATAATGAACAAACCATTAACTAATAGTTAACTAATGCTTAATAAATGATGAATTATGGATAGTTATTATAAAGTGTTACCAAAAAAAGAATCCAGAATGGATTGCTGTATGGCATAGCCATATTTGAAAGGGGTCCCGAGACCTCTCACCACAATATATCTGAATCTAACATCAGACCCTTGTGAATGTGCTTTTTGATGAAATGTGATGGTCTGTTTTTTAAGGATAAAAGTTTCAATTTGATTATTCTTTAAATGTAGTTTATCTGTCATCACAGGATTATTAACTGTTCATTCTCTGAGACGGACTTTGAAGTTGTTGCCTCAGCTCTGAAGTCCAACCCTTCCCATCTGAGAGAGCTGGACCTGAGTTACAACGACCTGAAGGATTCAGCAGTGGAGTTTCTGTGTGCTGGACTACAGAGTCCAAACTGTAGACTGGAGACTCTGAGGTCAGTTCATGTATTGTGCTGACATACAGTGTATAACTCACTAGGGCTGTTGGGACAAAAGTCAAATTTAATTTGAATAGTAAAACTATCAATTCTATTTTAATGCTGAAATTACTATTTGAATGTGATTCTTTATGAATATGTTGGCTAATGTTTTTTTACGATTTTTACCTTGTCCTACCTACATGCTTTTTTCGTCACGTCTGATGAACAATCTGTTATGTTTTTAGGACTAGGTGAAACAATCCTCTGTTTAGAACAGGAGGTAAGTGGTGACGATGCATCCATCGGAGTAGTTTCCTCGCTGTGGTTGTGACAGTTCTGGTTGAGTGTAAATTTTTTTTTTTTAGCTTCATTAGGGTCATCAGGTGGTCACCCTTCTTCACTGGTGTTTCAATGATAGGCCCATGACACCTCCAGACAGGTCATCGGCAGCAACTGGCGTCCCAGCTGTGCCCCCCCTCTGCTTTCAACCCTTAGGTGCCGCAGGTGTTATTAGGGGTCCAGGTGGACTCACCCCTTTTCACCCATAGCCATCGACCTGCTTCTTCTTCTGCTGCACATGAGAGGGTTTTGATTGTTTGGCGTAGGGTTTGGCCTCGCACTCCCAATTCCTTAAGCAGCCTGAAGGTTGATTTGCCCAAGAAGAAACTTCAGTCATGCTTATGAACCTCTGCGCCAGCACCTCGGTCCTAGCCGCATCACTGTCGTGCCGATAATGACGTTAAATCAAACACTCACTTAATCGTGACTTAATTCAGTCACGATTAATTATCATATTTCCAACTTGACTTGTTTAGGGTAGATATTTAAACATGCTGAGAATTTCATAAACTGTATCACAAAAGTAAAGACTCAACTTCGTATATGTATATATGTATGTATGTAATAAGGATTAAAACAATAAACTGAAGACTCCCGAAGTGACTTAGTAATTACCGCACGGCTTCTGTGAAAGCTTGCTGCACGTTGTAGCCTACGTGAGAATTTGTACAATAAATATACCAATAATGAAAAAATAGTGTTTTATGCTTATGTTTGACTTATTAGGGCCCGAGCGCTGACAGCGGCGAAGGCCCTATTGAAACTGAAGGAATTATTATTTTTCTTTCTTTCTATTTTCCCGTCAAATGAATTGGCTTTTTGAGGGGCTTAACAAATTTAATTCAAAAACTCACCAAATTTGGCATCAAGTCTGGTGAAGATTTACGTATTTTAAGGGTTTCGGGAATAGAAGCACAAAAATGGCTCGCTAGCGCCCCCTAGAAAGTTAAGAAAATTGAGCCCCTGCAGTGCGTTTAACGTAGACTCACGAAACGTGGTACACATATGTAACATGTCAAGATGTACAAAAAACTTCATTAGAGCCATACCCTAAACCCAACAGGAAGTCCGCCATTTTGATTTCAAAGTTCGAAATTAGTGCGATTTTGGCCATTTCCACATGTCGTACTTTAACGAACTTCTCCTAGAGATTTCATCCGATCAACTTCAAACTCGGTCTGTCCCGAGTTTGAAAAAAAGAAAAACTTTTCGTCATAGGGCGTGGCCGTGGCGGGGCGGCCATTTTGTGCGTTTTGCCGCCGAAACAGGAAGTTGGTGTAACTCGAGTGTACGTTGTCCGATTACCTCGAAACTTTTCAGGATTCATAAGAGTCCAACCCTGAGGACAAATAACGGCCGATATTTACTTAAAGTCATAGCGCCCCCTAGTGGCAACAGGAAGTAGGCTTAAAAGTCAAGGTGCTATACTTTAACGAACTCCTCCTAGAGATTTCATCCGATGGACTTCAAACTTGGTCTGTACCATCCCAACATCTTAGCGATGAAAAGTTATTAAAAGAAAACCTTTTCGTCAGACGGTGTGGGCGTGGCGTGGCAACCATTTTGAGTGTTCAGCGATGAACAAAAAAGTTGTTGTAACTTGAGTGTACGTTGTCGTGTCTGCCCGAAAAGGGTCCAGGCCTGAGGACACCTACAGGCCAAAATTGACTTTTGGTCAAAGCGCCCCCCGCTGGCAACAGGAAATCTGCCTTATATGACAAACATCATCCGATTTGCATGAAACCCAATGTGTGGTCTACGTGTGATACTGAGCCGCCCCCTATAATATGACCACGCCCCCTTACTCAGGCCACGCCCCCTTTCATAACATTTGAAGCGTTTAAGGTAGAGTCTTGTGTGAGGTGTCTTTGAATTCAGCAGAGAGTTCCTTCTTTATCGGTGATGGTTTGGCCCGCCCCCTATGCATAAGCCACGCCCCCTTTCATAAAATTCTAACTTTTTAAGGTATACCCTTGTGTGAGGTATCATTGAACTCAGCAGAGACTTCCTTCTTCATTGGTGATGGTTTGGCCCGCCCCCTATGTTTAAGTCACGCCCCCTTTCATACATGCTGACCCATTTAAGGTAGAGTCTTGTGTGAGGTATCATTCATCTCAGCAGAGGCTTCATTTTTAATTGGTGATGATTGGACCCGCCCCCTATGTTTTAGCCACGCCCCCTTTCACAGCTAATGAACCGTATGACGTATAGTCTTGTGTGAGGTATCGTTGAACTCGGCGGGGAGTTCCCTTTTCATTGTTGACGATTCGCGGCGTCTGAGTGCCGCGCAAATGCACGGTCGCAAGGAGCCGCGTCCGCCAGTAACCCCGACGCGCGCAGAGGCGCGAGGGCCCGTCCATCGCTGCTCGCAGCTTTAATTTGCATTTGTTTTGACTCGTTCTGTTAAAACCAAAAATAAACTAGAAGCATATTTTATCCATGCGTTGTTATTTAAAAGCACAATTTTCTAATTTTGTGGTTGATGAATGTTAATAGAAAAGACTAAAGGGGAAAAACATGAGCATATGTATGTGTGGGACTTAGCTTGATTTAACATCACACTGCATTATTAGTTGTTTTAAATAAATAACTTGTTTAGTTCAATTTGTTATTAGCACCATTTATCATTCAGATATACACAACAGATTCCACAATATGAACCTGGTAATATTGGATGGTGCAAAGAACAGAAAACACAAAATGAGCAAATAACATTCAGAAGATGATCCTCATATCAATCACGTGGTTACAGCTTGTAGCCATATAGCCTTCAAAATTAAGAAGGGACTAGTTTCAGGAAGGATTTCAGGAAATTAAAAGGATAAATAGATTGCTGCCAAGATTTTTGTTCACAGATGTATATAGCTTTGTTTGGGTACATATACAACATGGGCGTTTCCCAATATCCATCCATCCATCCATCTTCGTCCGCTTATCCGGTGTCAGGTCGGCGGGGAGCAGCTCAACAGGGGACCCCAAACTTCCCTTTCCCGAGCAACATTAACCAGCTCCGACTGGGGGGATCGGCGTTCCCAGGCAAGGTTGGAGATATAATCCCTCCACCTAGTCCTGGGTCGTCCCCGAGGCCTCCTCCCAGCTGGGCGTGCCTGGAACACCTCCCTAGGGAGGCGCCCAGGGGCATCCTTACCAGATGCCCGAACCACCTCAACTGGCTCCTTTCGACGCAAAGGAGCAGCGGCTCTCTCCGAGCTCCTCACGGATGACTGAGCTTCTCACCCTATCTCTAAGGGAGGCGCCAGCCACCCTCCTGAGGAAACCCATTTCGCCGCTTGTACCCTGGATCTCGTTCTTTCGGTCATGACCCAGCCTTCATGACCATAGGTGAGGGTAGGAACGAAACTGACCCGGTAGATCGAGAGCTTTGCCTTCTGACTAAGCTCTCTTTTCGTCCACAAGTGCGATAGATTGAATGCAATACCGCACCCCGCTGCGCCAATTCTCCGACCAATCTCCCGCTCCGTTGTCCCCTCACTCGCGAACACAACCCCAAGGTACTTGAACTCCTTCACTTGGGGTAAGGACTCATTCCCTACCCGGAGAAGGCATTCCATCGGTTTCCTGCTGAGAACCATGGCCTCAGATTTAGAGGTGCTGATCCTCATCCCAACCGCTTCACACTCGGTTGCGAACCGATCCAGTGAGTGCTGAAGGTCGCAGGCCGATGAGGCCATCAGGACCACATCATCTGCAAAGAGCAGCGATGAGATCCCCAGCCCACCAAACTGCAACCCCTCCCCACCCCGACTACGCCTTGATATCCTGTCCATAAATATTACAAACAGGATTGGTGACAAAGCGCAGCCCTGGCGGAGGCCAACCCTCACCTGAAACGAGTCCGACTTACTACCGAGAACCCGGACACAGCTCTCACTTTGGTCATACAGAGATTGGATGGCTCTGGTAGAGACCTCCTCACCCCATACTCCCGCAGCACCTCCCACAGTATCTCCCGGGGACCCGGTCATACGCCTTCTCCAAATCCACAAAACACATGTAGACCGGTTGGGCATACTCCCAGGCTCCCTCCAGGATCCTTGCGAGAGTGAAGAGCTGGTTCGTTGTTCCACGACCAGGACGGAATCCGCATTGTTCCTCCTCAACCAGAGGTTCGACTATCGGCCGAACCCTCCTTTCCAGCACCTTGGAGTAGACTTTACCAGGGAGGCTGAGAAGTGTGATACCCCTATAATTGGCACACACCCTCTGGTCCCCCTTTTTAAAAGGGGAACCACCACCCAGTCTGCCACTCCTTTGGCTCCGTCCCAGACTTCCACGCAATGTTGAAGAGGCGTGTCAACCAGGACAGCCCCTCCACACCCAGAGCCTTGAGCATTTCTGGGACGGATCTCATCAATCCCGGGGCTTTGCCACTGTGTAGTTGTTTGACTACATCAATGACTTCCGCCTGGGAAATCGGCGACAATCCCCATCATCCTCCAGCTCTGCCTCTAACATAGAGGGCGTATTAGTCGGATTCAGGAGTTCCTCAAAGTACTCCTTCCACCGCCCTATTACCTCCTCAGTTGAGGTCAACAGTGTCCCCTCCTTACTGTACACAGCTTGGATGGTTCCCGCTTCCCCCTGAGGTGGCGAACAGTTTTCCAGAAGCACTTTGGTGCCGACCGAAAGTCCTTCTCCATGTCTTCTCCAAACTTCTCCCACACCCGCTGCTTTGCCTCTTTCACGGCAGAGGCTGCAGCCCTTCGGGCCCCGGTGCCCTGCAACTGCCTCCGAGTCCTCGGGATAACATATCCCGGAAAGACTCCTTCTTCAGTCGGACGGCTTCCCTGACCACCGGTGTCCACCACGGTGTTCGTGGGTTACCGCCCCTTGAGGCACCTAAGACCCTAAGACCACAGCTCCTCGCCGCAGCTTCAGCAATGGAAACTTTGAACATTGTCCACTCGGGTTCAATGCCCCCAGCCTCCACAGGGATGCACGAAAAGCTCCACGGAGGTGTGAGTTGAAAGTCTGTTGAACAGGGGCCTCCTCAGACGTTCCCAATTTACCCTTACTACGTTTGGGCTTACCAGGTCTGTCCAGAGTCTTCCCCACCCTCTGACCCAACTCATCACCAGATGGTGATCGGTTGACAGCTCTGCCCCTCTCTTCACCCAGTGTCCAAAACATACGGCCTCAGATCAGATGAAACGATTATGAAATCGATCATTGACCTTCGACCTAGGGTGCTCTGGTACCAGGTACACTTATGAGCATCCCTATGTTCGAACATGGTGTTAGTTATAGACAATCCATGACTAGCAAAGAAGTCCAACAACAAACAACCACTCTGGTTTAGATCAGGAGGCCGTTCCTCCCTATCACGCCTCTCAGGTGTCTCCATCATTGCCCACGTGTGCGTTGAAGTCCCCCAGCAGAACAATGGAGTCCCCCACTGGAGCCCCATGCAGGACTCCAGTCAAGGTCTCCAAGAAGGCCGAATACTCCGAACTCCTGTTTGGTGCATATGCACAAACAACAGTCAGAGTTTCCCCCCCACAACCCGCAGGCGTGGGGAGGAGACCCTCTCGTCCACCGGGGTAAACTCCAACACAGCGGCGCTCAGCCGGGGCTTGTGAGTATCCCCACACCCGCCCGGCGCCTCACACCCTGGGCAACTCCGAGAAGAAAAAGAGTCCAACCCCTATCCAGGAGTATGGTTCCAGAGCCAAGACTGTGCGTGAGGTAAGCCCCACCAGATCTAACCCGGTGGCGCTCCACCTCCCGCACCAGTTCCGGCTCCTTCCCCCCAGAGAGGTGACGTTCCACGTCCCCAGAGCCAGCGTCTGCCGCCCGGGTCTGGTCCGGCCGAGGCCCCTGACCTTCGCTGCCACCCATGTGGCATCGCACCCGACCCCAACGGTTCCTCCCACAGGTGGTGGGCCCATGGGATTGGGTTTCCCAATATGTGTTCTTCTATTGACTTGTGTTGTTGTGTCCCTGTGAAACATCATCTCGTGTTGCCAAAGTACTGTCTCAATACACAAGTTCGCATTTCGCCAAGAACAGTTAAAATTCCCGGATGTATGCTTGACCGCCCATTTACCAAGGATACATCGGTTGGTAACTGTATGAACCGAAGCACCTGTATCCCAACATTCATTTCGGCATTCAATGATGGTTGGATTTCCAGTACATAGACAGCCCAAAAAGCGGGACAATTTTAACAATTTTTGGCCATCTTATTCATCACTAAATTCACTTCTGAGAACATTTTAGGCGAGAATTGAACGGTTTATATTTTGAATATAGGCAGTCTTGCGAAAATCTACAGTACAGCGATTTTTCGCAGCTCCATAAAATGACGCAGCCGCCAGCTTGCACCTGCCGGGCCGCTTGCTCAGCGCTCGGACAGTCACACTCGGAGATCCCGCTGTAAGATGGAGGTCTTTTAGGTCGGTCCTGTAAATAAGAGGCTTTTATTTCGCCGTTTCGGATCGTTTGTGTAAATATCACAACACATGTGATTAACTGTCTTTTCGGAGTTAAACTCAACAAGCACACACACACACAAAGGAAAGATATACCATAGATAGACTGTATATTAGTCTATGAGATACACCCGTTTCTTTTCGGGAGACTTGTTTAAATTATGCCATATGCTATAGCCTAAATTATATTTTGTAGTTAGTTCATATTTTTGGTGTATTTGTTTTCTGATTTATTAGAAGTTGAGTTTCAGTCTTTATGATAAATGAACAGTTGTACATAAAGTGGTAACATGTTATGTAGACTATGGAGACACCAACCTTTGTAATTTGAATTTCTAATTTCCATCTCCCTAGGCATATACAGTGCACTACAATAATATAAAAATGATAATTCCACATAACACTAATAGGAACACATAGGACACACTAGTGCATAAGCCTATTCAACACAGTCTCACTCCCTACTCGTCAAATGTATGACGATGGTCAAGGACCCTGGCGTCAAGTTTCAACGAAATAGGGGTACCCTTGACGTTATTTTTTCGACGAGGGGGTCCGTCAGATAGACATTCATGTTATTCCCTCACCGTCGGATATCGACGAAAAGAAAAAACACCCCGCCCCTTAACTTTCAAAATCTGTGACAGTTATTGGTATTTTTAGCTCAATAACCGCTGTTTTAATCAACAATATTCACGAGATAGTATCATGGTTTATATGTATTTCTTTTTATGTTATTATTTCGGTATATTTCGCCAGGGAAGCTGGATTGCTTTTTTTTTGTTGATTTATATTTTTAAACTATAATGCTACATCTATCAACATTTATTTAGATGTTATCATGGTATTCATTTCTTTACTTTAATAATATTATTTCGGTCTTATTACCGGTGAAATATTACAGTATATGCTGTAATACAGAACATTACGATATGATCCGAGCAGGAAGCATTCAAAGCCGATAGGCCTATCCCCCAATGCAATGCGCCATTCATTTCAAAGAATCGGGCAGCGATCAGCTGGTCTTTAACGCCAGGATCGCTTCAATATACATATATACAGTCAGTGGTCAGTATCACTTCAATATACATATATACAGTCAGTGGTCAGTATTACTTCAATATACATATATACAGTCAGTGGTCAGTATCACTACAATATACATATATACAGTCAGTGGTCAGTATCACTTCAATATACATATATACAGTCAGTGGTCAGTATCACTTCAATATACATATATACAGTCAGTGGTCAGTATCTCTTCAATATACATATATACAGACAGTGGTCAGTATCACTTCAATATACATATATACAGTCAGTGGTCAGTATCACTTCAATATACATATATACAGTCAGTGATTGTGTCACCAGCAACAACACGTTGCTCAGTTTTATTCCAGTAAATTATGAACCATAATAACGTTTAAACGAATCCGCGGAAAACTCCGGAAGTGACGTGATACGTCCCGCTCGGCGGATACGAAGATAAAAATATATAATATTCGTAATATTGACGTTGTATTTGAGGAGTTAAACAATAAAGATTGTTATAATATTAAAATACAGTTTCATGTATTTGTTCACGTTTAAACGAATCCGCGGAAGTGACGTGGAAATTCCACATCTCGTCTGTGAAAGAATGTTCCACGTTGTGCGTGAGAATTTACACAATAAAATACTAATAATGAAAAAATTGTGTTTTATATTTAGCACTTTTATTTGCCTTATATATACTATATAAAAACCTACAGTTGAGTGTTTAGAAATACAGCCTAATGGCTTGTTTGACTAATTTGCATTTGTTTTGAATTGTACTGTTGTGAAAAACAATATTCAAAGAGAAGCATTTTTTATTTTATTTTCCATACATAGTTATTTAAAAACGCAATTTTCTAATTTTGTAGTTGATGAATATTAATAGCAAAGACTAAAGGGAAAAACATGAGTATATTTATGTGTGGGACTTAGTTTGATTTAAAATCACACTGCATTATTAGTTGTTTTAAATAAATTACTTTTTTGAAATATCAATTTATGGTAGGCCTAACATATTCATTATTATATTCAGAAGATGATCCTCATATCAATCACCGTGGTTACAGCTTGTAGCCATCCTAACCTTTGTAGCCTTTACTGAGACTACCTTTTCAAAATTAAGAAGGGACTAGTTTTAAGAAGCATTTTCAGGAAATTAAAAGGATAAGCAGATTGTTACCGAGGTTTTTGTTCACTGAGTAAGATGTATATAGCTTTGTTTGGGTATGTCTACATATACAACATTTGTATATATATGGCATTTTTGGCACACTTCTACCTCAGCACTACTGCACAAAGACAAAACTCACACATCTCATTCAACCATTTCACAAACTGAGAAAAAGGGTCATGACATGGGTCAGAGCACTGGTTCCCAACCTTTTTCCTTGGTGCCCCCCCCTACTCATGTCTAAGAAAAGCTGACCCCCCACACACACACACACACCTTTGAAACTGAAGTTGAGGTAACTCTCCAGATAGAGCTGGGTCAGAGGATATCAGAGGTCATAAATGATGAACCAATCCATCGGCTCTGCTCCTATAGGCCCAATGGTGTTCATATGGACAACATGCACCTTTGGCTGGAAGGCCCGTGTTGAAAGTGTGTGTTATCATTTAGAACAGACACCCACGGTGAATCAGATGGTTTATGTTATACAAGGCTGCATTACAGAGAATTTTATTATGACTCTCTCATGAAGGTTGTGTAAGGAATAGAAACCAGTCTCTCCAGGCAAGCACACAGAATATGGTCTGCTCTATCTTTATTCTCCATGCCAAGTATGAGCTCTTATCCTCTGGCAGAAGATATGGGTAAACTTAACATTTCTAAACTATAAAAACGTTGATGATGATATAGGCCTAATTTGGACCTACCTCAATTAAAACTTTAAATAATGTTGCTTGAGATTGAGGGTGTGTAATAGCTTCATGATATGAAGCATGGTTGTGTACTCTCTTGTCACTGTTTGTGAAAGATGAGCAATAGATTGTTGCTGTGT
Organism: Perca flavescens; assembly: GCF_004354835.1. Taxonomy (NCBI): domain Eukaryota; kingdom Metazoa; phylum Chordata; class Actinopteri; order Perciformes; family Percidae; genus Perca; species Perca flavescens. Next base: position 42,793,749 of record NC_041333.1, read on the forward strand.
GATGTGCTTCAGTCTAGCCTATATCACTTTGTTCATGTTGTTTTTTATTTTAAGTATGTCAGCTGTATGATAAAACAATATGTCAAGTGTTATTTGTGAAGCATTTGAACTCAAGGCAAATATCCCTCTGGGGACAATAAAGTATCTCCTGCTAAGTGGTCTCCATGATGTGTAAAAATTAAAAACGTTGTCGTAGGACTATAGCAAACACATCGTTGGAAAGGTCTCAACCTGGAGAGGAACATATGTCAGTCTGAAGAGCATACATTACTCCTGCTTTGAAATATTGACCTCTGAACCTTGAACCCAGTACATGTATGAAGGCCTGTCATTTAGCAACAGAAGGTTCTACACACATAAAACCAGCTGTTATAGAAAGCTCTGGACCTCAGCTGTCATGTAGATATGGTCACCAAATTACCTACTGTAAGCACTGTCAAATATGGTAATAAGCTATTTTCACCTATTCAACGATTAGATTTTTAAAATCTGATGACACCAGTGTGTCCCCCATCCCCAAAAACCCCAGGGTGTATCCAAAATTGTACTCTGCCAACTTCTAATTATGAGAAATATATCAATGTATTTAAAAACTACAACTCCCACTATAGACGGGCCCCAGAACCTGTTACAAAGCTTGAGCACTTGTAGTTCTTCCGGGGTGGGTGGGAGGACTTGTTCGGCTCCTGTGTTTCTGCTGTCAGCCGTGAATGAGCTTCATTCCATTTCAGATTGCCACCGCCTGCTGGCCGAGCACACAATACTTGAAACAGTATTTTATTATTATTAATATAGTCATTGTTTACATCCTCAAATACAACATTAGACAAAAACATCAATATTACGAATATTATGTATTTTTTTATCTTCTTATCCGCTGAGCGGCACGTACCACGTCACTTCTGGAGTATTCCGCGGATTTTTTTAAACGTTATTACGGTGCATAACTCACTGGAACAACACAGAGCAATGTGTTGTTGCTGGTGACAAAACCACTGATTTTATATATATATATGTATATTGAAGCAATACTGGCGTTACCGATCCGCTGATCGCTGTGTGATTTTCTGAAATGAATGCCCGCATTGCATTGTGGCAAATCGGCTTTGCATGCGCTCAGCTCGGTTCCTATCGTGTTCTGTCTTACAGCATACTGTAATATTTCAACGGTAATGAGACCAAAATTATATTACAATAAAGAAATGCATACTATGATAATATCTAAATATATGTTGCTAGATTTAGCGTTACAGTTTAAAAAATATCAATAAACAACAAAGCAATCCAGCTTCCCTGGCAGAAATGGACCGAAACAATAACATTAACCTGTTAACCCCCACCTGCCCGTCGGCGGGCCGGTGGGGGTTAACAGACGTGTTCTGATGTGTTACATAATAGTATTTAACCACAAAAGTTCAAAACTTTTGTCAATATGGACATGCTGTATATCGTTTGATTCGTAAAATTCTCTGCAATTGAATCATTCAGTTCATTTTACTGAAATCATAAGCACCAAAGCATTATTCATTATCTTAGTGCTCATGCTATGAAAAAAAAAACCAAAAAAGACGCTGTCCTAAACGCTCAATCGCGTCCATTCCTGGCTTATATATATTCCTCTAGTCCGTAAGTGTCCACAGATCAAAAGGATAACAAGGTTTTTCACAAGAATTAATCCAGGTTATGAATATTGTCCTGTAGAACCCATGCTAATTGTCCGCTAACTGTCTGCTAACTTCATTAGCCGATCTCGTTCCGTCTGAAATAATATATTTTTCCTTGCCCTGCACCGTGTTGCTGGGTATAGTTATTTTCCTCAGGTTGCTGCCTACACAATGACATTATCCCCACCTTTTTCTGTTAAGTTTTCACCCGGGACAACCCCGGACGCCCAAACAAGCGCTCACACTGTGGGCGTCAATACGCTCGTCATCATCTCTGAGCAGCCATCTTAGAAAAAGCTGTCATTGGCTATCAACACGTCAATCATGGCAGTTGTAGCCAATCACATTCCCTTTCCAACGGTATACAGCATGATAGGAATATCCAATGGGAACCAGTCCAAATGAATGGGTAACAGACCTAAGCCCCGCCTCCCAGAGCCAGCATGCGCATACATGTGATTTATGAGAAAAAATATGATCAACAGTGTTTGAATGAATGTAAAAAGGTTTTTAAGTCATTTTAAGTATTTCGTATGTTTTTCTAATAGCATAGAAGTGAGTAAAAGCATTTAGCAACATTTGGTCACTTGGAGAAGTTTTGGAGAGGTTTTGGCACACCGGTGACACTTGTTATACCAAATACTGAAAACTCCCTAGCTCCCACTAGGTTAGGACTAGAGTTCTGAAACTTTATATAGGTTTTTGACAAGGTGTAGAACGTTTGTGTTGTGTCCTGCATAGTGTGGCACAAAGAATTGTTTTGTTATTTTTTTCAAAATTACATTTTTTAGACGGAACAAAATAACTATTTTGAACCATGTTTGAACTGCTGTAGTGTATGTTCTGTTTTAATCACATGCTAATCAAGCACATGTCTATAAAGTAGAAGAAATTAGGTTTCAAATGATGCCTCATACATGTATTTTGGCCTTACAGTTCTTCTGTTATAAGCGTTTCCCTTTGGGAACGAGAAATAGGCGAAAATCAGGCAAAAGAGGTGGATGTTAACAGGTTAAAAGAAATACAATTAAACCATGATAATATTTGCTGAATAAATGTTGATTAAAACAGCGGTTATTGGGCTAAAAATACCAATAATAGCAAAGATGTATACAGTTTATCTGTAAAGAAAGAAAAGTGCTGTGATCAGGGAATCTGTGCGTATACCACGGATGATGCCTGTCATTGACTTACATAGGCATCGCATCCGTGGGCCCGTCACGGAATTTTCTGCGAATCTGTGAAACTGCCACAGATTTTGAGTTAAGGGGCCGTTCTGTGAATTCTGTGAGACCAGGTTGAGGAGAGCTCAGCAGGTTCACCTCAGTGGTGGGATTTTATCTTCCTCAAGCTCAGAGAAGAAGTGAGTTGTAGTTATACTATAAATGCAAATCTGCAATCTTAATTTTTTAATAAAAAACAAAAAAAAATACTGTCTGTATGGCATGGCCATTTTTGAAAGGGGTCCCGTGACCTCTCATCTCAACATATCTGAATCTAACATCAGACCCTTGTGAATGTGCTTTTTGATCAAATGTGATAGTCTGTATTTTAAGGATAAATGTTTCAGATTGAATTATTCTTTAAATGTTGTTTTATCTGTCATCCCAGGATTGTTAACTGTGCACTCTCTGATACTGACTGTAAAGTCGTGGCCTCAGCTCTGCAGTTCAACCCCTCCCATCTGAGAGAGCTGGACCTGAGTTGCAACCACCTGAAGGATTCAGCAGTGGAGTTTCTGTGTGCTGGACTGCAGAGTCCAAACTGTAGACTGGAGACTCTGAGGTCAGTTCATGTATTGTGTTCACATACAGTGTATAACTCACTAGGGCTGTTGGGACAAATTCTGAAAGTCAAATATAATTTGAAAAGTAAAAAAAGCAATTCTATGTTAATGCTGAAATTACTATTTGAATGTGATTCTTTATAAATATGTTGGCTAATGTTTTTAACGATTTTTGCCTTTTTGTCACGTCTGATGAACAATCAGTTACGTTTTTAGGACTAGGTGAAACAATCCCCTGTTTAGAACCTGAGGTATGAGTGGTGATGATGCATCCATCAGAGTGGTTTCCTCGCTGTGGTGGTGACAGGTCTGGTTGAGTGGAATGAGCATGGCGGTTTTTATCATCAGGTTGTCACCCTTCTTCACTGGTGTTTCAATGATAGGCCCATGACACATTGGCATTGGCAGCAACTGGCATCCCAGATGTGCCCCCCGCCCTCTGCTTTCAACCCATACATGCCACAGGTGTTATTAGGGGTCCCGGTGGAGCACCCCTTGTCACCCATAGCAATCGACTTACTTCTTCTGCTGCACATGAATCAGAATCAGAAAGGTGTTTTATTGCCAAGTACGTTTTTTAACACATACAAGGAATTTGTTTTGGTGTTGTTGGTGCACATCACACATTCTTTAAATGTAATATTAAACAATATAAGTATAGGTATAAACAATATAAGTATAAGTATATGTACACAGTATGTATTAAATTAAAAATAAAGATAGAAATAAAATAAAATAAATAAATAAAGAGCAAAGAGCATTACAGCAGAGAGAACAGTGGCATGAAGAGCCAGGTGGAGAGTCAGGGTGGTTTCCGGGCCTTGTTAATAAGGCTAGTGGCGGAGGCGAAAAAGCTGTTCATGTGGCATGAGGTTTTACCTGGTTTTTACCAGATGGTGATTGAGGATGTGAGGATGGACTCAATGATGGCTGTGTAGAAGTGCAACATCATTGTCTTTGGCAGGTTGAATTTCTTCAGCTGCCGCAGGAAGTACATCCTCTGTTATGCTTTCTTGACCACCTCCCAAGACTCCACAGTGTCAATTGTGGAGCCACAGAGGGTGATGGGGGCAGGTGGAGCTGGGTTCTTCCTGAAGTCCACAACCATCTCCACTGTCTTTAGAGCGTTGAGCTCTAGGTTGTTTTGCTTGCACCACTTCACCAGGTGGTCAGCCTCCGACCTGTAGGCGGACTCGTCTCCATCAGAGATGAGTCCGATGAGGGAGGTGTCGTCCGCGAACTTCAGAAGCTTGACGGACTGATGACTCGAGGTGCAGTTGTTGATGTACAGGGAGAAGAGCAGAGGCGAAAGAACACAGCCCTGAGGGGATTCGTTGCTGATGGTCTGTGAGTTGGAGACGTGTTTCACCAGCTTGACATGCTGCTTCCTGTCAGACAGGAAGTCAGTTATCCACCTGCAGGTGGAGTCAGGCACACCAAGCTGGGAGAGCTTCTTCTGGAGCAGAGCCGGGATAATGGTGTTGAAGGCAGAGCTGAAGTCCAAAAACGGGATCCTGGCATAGGTTCCTGCAGAGTCCAGGTGCCGGAGGATGTAGTGGAGGGCCAGGTTTACTGCATCGTCTACAGATCTATTTGCTCTGTAGGCAAACTGCAGGGGGTCCAGGAGGGGGTCGGTGATGGCTTTGAGGTGTGAAAGCACAAGGCGCTCAAAGGACTTCATAACCACAGAGGTCAGGGCGACGGGTCTGAAGTCATTAAGTCCTGTGGTCCTTGGCTTCTTGGGGATGATGGTTGAGGTTTTGAAGCAGGCTGGCACGTGACATGTCTCCAGTGAGGTGTTAAATGTCTGTGAAAACTGGAGACAGCTGATCAGCGCAGTGCTTCAAGCTTGATTGGGAGACAGCATCTGGTCCAGCAGCTTTCCTGGGATTCTGTCTCCTAAAGAGTCTGACATCCCTCTCGTGGATGGGATGAGAGGGCTTTGATGGTTTGGCGTAGGGTTTGGCCTGACACTCCCAATTCCTTAAGCAGCCTGATGGTTGACTTGCCCATGAAGAAACTTCAGTCATGCTTACAAACCTAGCCGCATCACTGTCGTGCCAATAATGACATTAAATCAAACTCTCGTTTAATATTGCTTAATTCAGTCACGATTAATTATCATGTTTCTAACTTGACTTGTTTAGAGTAGATATTTAAAAATGCTGAGAAGGGATTTCATATACTGTATCACCAAAAGTCCAGACACAACATATAAACACAATCGTTACTGGTCTTCTTATATATTTCTCTAAATGTTAAGCTTTATTAAATTTAAACCACCACTCTCATGTCAGGATTTAAGATTTAACAATTCGGAAATCTTTGAATGTTTTTACTGCTCATTCAGTCACAATTAGTTCAAAATAATATAGCCAGAATGTGAATGTTTAAAGGGATTTTATATTCTCTACCACCAAAAGTCCAGACTTAACTTTTAACAAAAATGTTATTTGTCTTCTTCATTACCGTCCCTCCAACAAAGCTCTGTTCATCATTAAATGTACAATATGAATGAAACCTTTGAATTAAACCTTTAATACCCCGAGCGGAATTTGTTTTACACTCAAGGGAGTCATATTAAACATTAAACATTAACGACATACAACAATACAACAGTAAACAACCATAAACAATAAAAACCACACCAAACATCAAACAACAATGAAGACTTAGACAATACAGATTACAAAACATAAACAACGACAACAACAATGCAGCAAAGGTGGTGACATACAATCATCAATCCAATACCTAATACCTAAAATAATTTAATGAATAAAAGAAAATAATCAATAGTGACCATTATCAAATTTCTATGTGCCTGTGTGTGATCTGTTCAGTAACGGAGGGCTCCTCTACACAAATATGTAATGGCACATTTGGTTTTTGTTAAGCGCATTCAAAATCTACATCCAGAGGGGAGGGGGAAAAACTCCAAGCAAAGTGGGTGGGATGGATCATCCAGTATCCTCAGGGCCAGATTGAGGGTATACTGTTCTGTGAGGTTGGAGATGCTTTTAACATTGGATCCGGTAATTTTCCTGCCCATGTTAGTTACCTTGTCCAGCAAGTTCCAATTCTGAAAGAAAGACCACCCCCCCACACACACAGCACTGGATGGTGAAAGTCACCACACTCTGAATTAAAGTTAAATAAAACTATGTCAGAGTTGTTGCATCTGCATTAAAACTACGCAGTTTCCTCAACAACAAAAAAGCCATTGCTGTGCTTTCGAATATCTTGCTAGTGTGTGGGCCGACCAGGTGAGTTTGTAATCAATAATAGTGCCCAGATACTTATACTCCTCCACAGTCTCAATGACTGTCCCATCAATTGTTACTGGTTGCAGTGGAGGGGGCCTCTTCTTAAAATCAATCACCATTTCTTTGGGTTTAGAAATGTTTAAATTTAGTGAGTTTTGATTGCACCATTAATGGAAGTGGTCAACTGTATAACTTTATATGTAACTTTCTGCTGCTAGGGATCTCTCTGTCAAAACAATGGATGGTAAATTTCCGATGACATTGGGAAGTTGCGTGGAATTATGGGAGTTGTCCAATGGCCGATGTTGTTCAGTAGCAGAAGATCTCCCAGCTGCCCGGAGTTATCTCCCCATTCACTTTGCTGTAATCTTAAATAGTCGTTTTGGTGCTTAAACCACCTTTTGTTGGGTTAATTTAGCTAACTGTGAAGACAGCTAAATGCAAAGGGGGGAGAAATTCGTCAGGGAGGAGATTTTTGGCACGACCACTGGTAGCGCTAATGGAGACGTAGCTAACGTTATGGATGGACGTTGTTCTGACTCGGGCGCATTGGTCTGATATGGTCTGTTTCCCAACGCTTCATTAAATTGCCTTTAGTGTCATTAGCACCCCGGCACTGGAGTTAAGTGCTGGCCGGGTACCGATTGCTGTAATGGTTGTGGCTGGCTGCTAGCTGACTGGGGGCTAACAGTAACCATATGTCCCAGGGCTGTTGTCAGCTGTCATCCCGAGTGTAGTCTATCTGCACCGGGGCTAGTGAGGCACACCAACCGGGGTGTGCTATCTGGCTAAATTAGGATTAGATTAATCGTCTATGTAAACAGCTAACATTAACGTTACTAGTAAATTCATTCGTCTTTACCACTGTCTTTATTTTCTGAGCTCACTAGATGGTGCTCTCTGTTCAAAGAAAAAGGTTAAATGAATGGCAATTCAGTGGGTTTTCAAACCCTTTGTTGAACAGAGAGCGCCATCTAGTGAGCTCAGAAAGTAAAGACAGTGGTTCGCGAAACTTCATTTGACCATCACTACCGCCAAGAACATTAATCTTTGAAAACAGTGTTGAAAAATTCTTTGTAAACATTCAAAGATTTTCAATGTATTTTATTCTGATTTAGAATCACTTCATAAAGAATGATTCAGATTCCTTTTACGGTCAAAAAAAAGAGTACAATGAAATTCCATTGAACCAAGTGAGGATGGCATTCAAGCAATGAATTAGTTTGAAAAATTAAACCTCACATATGAACTGTGGCTGGGATCCAGAAATAATTAATAGTTTAATATCAAGCGATTTTGGTTAATGGACATTTGTTTATTCCTGATTATACAACAAGTAGATCAGACCAGACAATCTGATTGGATCACATCAGCTCTTTGGATCATATTGGCTGTTTTGCTGTTCACGGACGTATAGTAGCTAAATCCATCCATGAAAAATATATTTCTTTAAGTAGATATAGTTAAAACCAGATTAAGTTAGCCAAGCAGTTTGGTGTTTATATGTGTGGTAGTTATGGTTGGGGGGGATAAGAAGACATGGAGATGAACTTCCTTCAGATCTTCTGTTGTTGTTCCACATGACTAACAATTCACTTCTTTGTTGGATTCTCCAGAGCAGGGAGGGGTGTATCGATTCATTACACCAAGGGGCCACATGAGAAACAGGGACTGTTGTGGAGGGCCGTGGACCAATAGGATGAACTCCGTTCTGCTCAATATCAATTTTATGTCAGGCTGCACAGCAGAGTCCACCAAACACTCTTTAAAGCTGCTCTAACCCATGTTGGGGGACGTCACTTCTTGTTGACATTCAAAGTATTGTCAAACAAAATGAGGCATGCTCGCCCCTACCTCCTCCTCTTCCTGTCCCCTCCCCCTTCCTTCCGCACACTTCTTGTCTGTTATTGGCTGGAACTCTGTTATGTTTGGTGGTGCAGGTTGCCGCAGTTTGATTTTGTTGCCATTTGTGGAGCCTGGGCTGTCTACAGAGACAGGGTTTTTTACAATTTGTTCAGGGGACATGCAGCTAGCAGATAGTGAGGAGATGTTTTTTACGGTGTGTCCAGTGGACAGGCAGCTAGCAGATAGTGAGATGTTTTTTACAGTGTGTTCAGGGGACAGGCAGCTATCAGATAGTGAGATGTTTTTTACAGTGTGTTCAGGGGATAGTCCAACCCGGGCTCACACCAGGTTGTGTAATAGTCACGTTATTTTGATTTATTAATTTGTGTACAGGTCACGATTATAACGTTTATTTCGTGTACACGCAACGACTTTTGAACATGTACTGGTTACAATTTTCGAACCCGCTCGGGGGGACGCTACAACGGGGAAATGAGGCGCCACACGCCGGCCACAACAACGGGACGGGCCGCCACTCGCGGGACGCGATCCCCGGGCGCAGGGGCACAAAGCAACGGGGAAACGTAATGCCACACGCCGACCACAACAGCGGGATGGCTCGCCACTCGCGGGACACACAGGGGGACAAAGAAACGGGGAAATGAAACGCAACAACGGGGAAATGAAACGCCACAATAACGGGACGGTTGTGGTTAGGAAAAAAGGAACAGGGAAAGGAACCGTCACACGGTGAAAAGTCCTTTGTTTTTTGACCCATCCACCACCCCGACCAACCTTCCTACGTGGGCTTTCCCCTTATCAGTACTACTCGCCACCATCATCGTACTTTGATTACGAAATATGCCTCCCATTGAAATACATTGCTTTAAAAATTGTAAGCGCCACACGAAAAAAACATTTACGTAACCTGTCTGCGACTTAATAGATTCAATAAAGTAACCGTATCACGTACTGCCTTGAGACCTGGCTGGACAGGCCAGGTCTGTATTTTACAAAAAATGTTGTAGCCTAAAAAATCGCATGACGTTGCTTAAAGCACCTTTATTAAACTCCCCTTCAGAAAATGGCTTACAGTTTTTGGCGATTTTATGGGATATCAAAAAGCTGGTCTTGACTGCTGAATCTTTGGATGCCTTTTTGCTGTGCCCACTCTGCATCAGTCAAGTTGTATTTCTTTGCATGTTTACTGTAGTGGCAATTCAAATTATAATCCTTTTACACAATGATCTGTTCTACGCAAACTAAGCACACAGCTTTACCTTTGACTTTGGTAAATAAATACTTAGAAGTCCATGTTTGGTTAAAAACTCAGTACTTTGTATTGACCTTTCTTTTTTTTCCCATGACCTGACATGTTTGAGGGATAATAGCTCATTCACGTCCATGCTAACCTCTCTCGTGCTCAGTTTGGAGTTGACCCACCTTTTCTCAGGTTAATTTAGCAAACTGTAAAGACTGTTTTCAGACGCTTCATTAAACTGCCTTTAGCGTCATTAGCATCCGGCACTGGAGTTAAGTGCTGGCCGGATCCAGATTGCTGTAATGGTAGAGGCTGGCTGCTAGTCGACTGGGGGCTAACAGTAACTATATCACCCAGGGCTGTTGTCAGCTGTCATCCCGACTGAAGTTTATTTGCACCATGGGAATGAGGCAGACTAAACTGGGTGTGGTAGCTGACTAGCTAGCTGACAGCTAACATTAACCTTACTAGTGAACTCATTTGTGGGTTAGGCCAGCTCTTCTTTTATCTTTGCTCAAAAGAATTATGCTACTAATAACTTAATGAGCGTCTTGAACGATATTGTAACCCTATAATGTTCCCCACAAAGAATTAGCATTAATGTTAGCTACTTGTCAACAAGCACATTGTAGCATCGTTAAGCTGGATCGATATTATATATATATATATATATATATATATATATATATATATATATATATATATATATATATATGAGATCTCTGCTGTATTACTGTGTTGCAAAATTACATGTAATCAATCACAAAATGATGCCATGTGGCAAAAAAAACAAGATTAGTTATTTACAGAGTATTTCTTTCTGTCATTGTATGATTTAAAGTTACTCCTGAATATATAATTTGGGTGCCAATGTTTTGACAGAAGTTGTGAGTAACTAGAGGGTGAAAGGTTATATGATGCCACTGACAGGCAACTAAAGGAATCGTGCCATGTAAAAATAAAATAACAGATTTCTCTGGGTTTGTAATTTGGTGGAAAGATTTGGGATAGTGTAACACAACTCATAAAAATGTATAAAATAGCTATGTTTGTTTTCAGACATTTTAATGCAGTAAAGTACCATTTAAATATTCTGATATGTTTCAGCAGGAGTTAAATATAAATAACTTGTTTCCTTCCTGTTGTCTCTCCAGACTGAGTGTCTGTAATCTGTCAGAGAGAAGCTGTGAAGCTCTGTCCTCAGTTCTCAGCTCCCAGTCCTCTAGTCTGAGAGAGCTGCACCTGAGTAACAACAATCTGCAGGATTCAGGAGGGAAGCTGATCTCTGTTGGACTGAAGAGTCAACACTGCAGACTGGCGACTCTCAGGTCAGGATCCCATTCAACTGATGACTATTTCAAATCTTCATTAATTTTAGTTGATAAAACAGCTGATGTGTAGCTTTGTGTCTGCTGATACGATAAACTTGGGCAGTAGTTAATAGACTCAGAGTTACTTAAAATGAGGGTGTTTCATCATTTGCTTTTGTTATTGAATAATTAAATAACACAAATTCAAGTTAATTTATTTATATAGCACATTTAAACAGCCGCTAGACAGACCAAAGTGCTTTACAGAGCTAGCATATAAAAACATAAAACCAGCAAGACAAAGCATAAAACACGGAATAAAAAAAAAAAAAAAAAGCTAAGAGTAACCTTAAAACACTGACTCAGGTATACAAAAGAAGGACCAACCTAAAAGAGGAAATCAATACGCTAATGAGAATAAATAGGTTTTTACCAACGACTTGAAGATAGCAAAGTTGGGGGCTGTTCTAATCTCTAAAGGCAGGGTGTTCCACAGACGAGGCCCTGCCACCGCAAAAGCGCGCTCCCCTCTCCGCTTTAGTCTGGCACGAGGGACTACCAGCAGAACCTGGTCGTGTGATCTTAGGCTTCTGGGAGGAGTGTACGAATGAATAAGTTTGGATAGGTAGACGGGAGCAAAGTTATGTATAGATTTGAAGACAAATAGAAGGATTTTGAAATCTATTCTCTGTCGAACGGGCAGCCAGTGTAGAGATTTGAGAATAGGGTCATATTTGCGACAGCATTTTGGACTAACTGAAGACGGGCAATTTGAGAACTAGATATACCACAATAAAGTGAATTGCAATAATCTAACCGGCACGTAATGAATGCATGAACCGCCATTTCCAGAGTTATCAGGGTAAGAAAGCCTTTGATTTTAGACAATAGACAAAGTTGGAAAAAACCGGAGCTGATAACAGATGAAATGTGTTGATCAAATTTTATGGACTGGTCCACAAGAACACCCAGGTTCCGCACTTGGAGATGTTTTTTTTAAAGTGTGTTCAGGGGACAGGCAGCTAGAAGATAGTGAGGATTTTCCTGTTGTCTCTCCAGACTGAGTGGATGTAACCTGTCAGAGAGAAGCTGTGGAGCTCTGTCCTCAGTTCTCAGCTGCCAGTCCTCTAGTCTGAGAGAGCTGGACCTGAGTAACAACAATCTGCAGGATTCGGGAGGGAAGCTGATCTCTGTTGGACTGAAGAGTCCACACTGCAGACTGGAGACTCTCAGGTAAGGATCATTAACCCATTCAACTGATGACCATTTAAAATCTAAATTAATTTTAGTTGATAAAACAGCTGATGTGTAGCTTTGAGTCTGCTGATATAAACTTAGGCAGTAGTTAATAGACTCAGAGTTACTTAACATGAGGGTTTTTCATAATTTGCTTTTGTTATTGAATAATTAAATAACACAAGTTCAAGTTCATTTATTTATATAGCACATTTAAACAGCCGCTAGACAATAGACAAATGACAAAGTTGGAAAAAACCGGAGCTGATTACAGATGAAATGTTTATCAAATTTTAAGGACTGGTCCACAAGAACACCCAGGTTCCACACTCCTGCAGATTTAAAAACACTAAGACTCTCGAAGTCTAGGCTTGTACACTGGGACCTTTCACTCAGGCTAAAAACAATGACCTTGGTCTTATCGTCATTTAAATAGAGCAAATTTTGAGCCAGTCATGCCTTCACCTCCTCTAAGCATAGCAGGAGAGAGTTTAACGCTGCCAGGTTATTTCTACTGATTGGTATGTAAATGTTGGTGTCGTCCGCCTACAAATGAAATGATACATCATATTTCCTTAAAATAGTGCCCAAAGGCAGCATGTAAAGAGAAAATAGAGAGGGAACCAGAATGGAGCCCTGTGGAAGACCACAGGACAGAGGTGCCATAGAGCTGGAGAAGTTGCCCATCTTTACTGAGAACCTTCTATCTAACACATGATTTTAAAGTTTTATTCTAAATCTTGACCAAAATGTATCTGGACAACAAACAACTAAAACAAACACATGTCTCCACATGTTGACAGAGGGTTCCTGTGTGTTGTTCTGTATGTTTGCAGTCTGTCAGGCTGTCTGATCTCAGAGGAAGGCTGTTCTTCTCTGGTCTCAGCTCTGAGCTCCAACCCCTCCCATCTGAGAGCACTGGACCTGAGCTACAATCATCCAGGAGACTCAGGAGTGAAGCTACTGTCAGCGGGACTGGAGGATCAAAACTGGAGACTGGACACTCTCAGGTACAAACACTGATGAACAAAAAGGAGATATTTGTGTAGGACATTTTAAAGGAGAACATCTCCAGGAACTAAAATGATAACTCCCTTTTGTTAATAATTGATGTAGTTTGGACAAATATCTGTATATTAAAGGCACTGTCCATATCTGTTCTTTACTTCTTTCCCGGGATCAAATCAGTTTCAACCTGACAGAAAGGTCCAGGACCGTTTTAGCCTATCTTAGCACAAAGCAATGTTCTTTCTACACTGTGAGAAGAGTGTCTGGATGAAGCATTAATCTACTCTTTCGGCAGATTAGTTAGCTTGGTTTTTAAAATCTCAGTTGCCGGTACTGCATGGCTCATGTGATCGATCAGAGACGCACACTGACACTGGACCAATTATTTCTCTAAGTTCCTCTTGTGCTGGGAGAGTACTGAGTCTAAGTTCAAAAGGTCCCTCAAATCGCTCTTGCCTAATCCCTGCAGTACAAACACAATATACAGTATGTGTGTGAGAGTGATGTAATGTTGATGTTTCTCTACAGAGATAGGTCCACTGTTGCACCAAATGCTTGCTCTTGGGGGAATTGTTGAGTCTCTGTAAATGATAGTGTGGCAGTGGCACCAGCAGCCGTAATCCTGTACGCACTGTGCGTACCACTATTATCCTATCCGTTCACTATTAGTCAGAATATTCATTGTTATGAATCGATCTGTAGATCAGAGGGTGGCCACCAGGGCCAGCAAGGCCTTCTGTGCTGGGCAAGAGATTGTCAGAATCTGAAAATTATATTTTTTATAATTGAAGGCCTGTATAATCATTTATGTGTGTGTGTGTATATATGTATGTATGTATATATATGTATATGTATGTATATATATATGTATGTGTATATATATGTATGTGTATAAACAAGTCAAACATAAAACGTTTTGCTTGTATGAGCTGCACACTCTGCCTGCTTGTAGGAACAAATATACGGTTTCTATCTTTTCAAAATAAAAACGCTAACGCTGGAAATTGCTATAGATTATTAAATGAGTGAAACAAACTAATATGTGGGTCACTTAGAGCTAGCTTGGCTGTTATGTTAGCTCTAACATAAGTTAATTGCAGAAACATCTGCCAGAGAAAAAGTGTCATTTTGGTTACCTAAAGCTAGCTAACTTGCTAGCTAGCGCTTTTATTTTGAAAAGATCGAAACCGGAAGTATTAAAGCCTACCAGGCTGTTTACGTTTTTAGATGTAAAGTTAATGAAAGAAAGTTGGATGTACTTTTTCTTCACATGATGAGCAGCTTTTGGTAAGTTTAATGATTTTTTTTGAGTATTTTAGTGAATTGATTTTATAGCTATTACTGCTTGCTTTAGGTGTTAAAGATTAGAGCAGGGTCAGTGGCTGCTGTGCCTTTGTGTGTGCATGGTCACGTGTTTGACCGGGACAGTCCCAAGTCTGTTAGTCATGTTAAGGACAATACACAACATCAGTTACAGACAGACAGACATATTACAATGGTATACACAATATGTACTACACAATATTTAAACTACAGTAACAAGTAGACTTAAAACGTCTTTCTCTCTCTTGGTCTCTCCCTGTCTCTCTCTTTCCCTCTGTCTCTCTCCCTCTCTCTCCCTCTCCCTCTCCCTCTCTCTCTCTCTCTCTCTCTCTCTCTCCACCCATGACCTTTTCCTTAACTTAAGGGGCCGTGTTCATTTCATGGAATTCTGTGAGATCAGGTTGCTCCCGCTGTAGTCTTAGGTCATTGGTACCTCTGTGGATGATTATATGGCTAGGCTGACCCAGGATGGGCTCAGTGAGCAGCTGGAGGGCATTGTTAGTCCTGGGGCATCGAATTTTGGTGACTTTTTGTCCGGGAAAAAGCTGGTCCTCATTCACATATTTCCCATTAGAATCTATAAGGATAATAATCTCAGCATCACTGGTTTTCTTTTGCTCTCCAGATGTTTTAGGCTTGTTGGTAGTGGCCTCTGTATGTGGGTCGGTGGTGGGCATTACTGCAGGTTGTTGTGATGGTCTGGTCTTAGTTAGGGTGGATGTGGATGGCTGTGGTTCAGGTTGAGGGGGGCTGTTGATGGTAATGGAGGGTTGTGGTTGGTGTTGGCAGGCTCACTGACTGTGGAGTTGCTCCTTGAGGCTGAGGGTGATTTTCTCTCTCAGGTTCAGCTCCTGTCTTATAGCAGTGAGATCTCTACCCATGGCCTGTCTGTCCTGCTGCATCTCCTATCTTACAGCAGTGAGATCTGTGCCCATGGCCTGTCTGTTCTGCTGCAGCTCCTCTCTTATAGCAGTGAGCTCTCTGCTCATGGCCTGTCTGTCCTGCTGCAGCTCCTCTTATAGCAGTGAGATCTGTTCTCAGAGCTTCTCTGTCCTGCTACAGTTCCTAGACCTCTCCGCTCAGCTCCTGTATGGAGGCACCCATCTCGTTCCTCACCTGGCTGAGCTGGTCCCTTGGTTGCTGTGTGGATTCAGTGGCTGTCTGTTTAGAAAGCAGTTGCTCCTTCAGTTCCACCAGCTCTACTTCATGCAGGGACAGACTCTTTCTCGCATCTGGGACACTCTGCTGTCCAGTTGACTGATGTGTCCTTAATGGTCTCCTAAAGGCTGTTCCTCTTCCAGCTCTTGCCCTGGTGGCTGCTCTGTGGGGTTGATGTTGCTCTTCTCCTCAATGATGATCTTCTCCAGTCTCTGCCAGAGCTCTGATGGTGTTGAAGTCCTCTTGGACAGAGCTGAAACTGGCCTCATTTCCTTGAAACATGATGGTCCCATTGTGATAGGCATTGACAGTGAGAGGTGGTCTGTCCTTGTCTTCATCTTTGATGACTATCTGTCTCCCACTGCATATGCCTCTCTTCTTGTGATGGTTATAGTGGGCACAGATAGCTTTATGCCACGCATCGGTACTCTCCGTGTACATTAATAGGTTAATAATTCCTCCTGTGTGGCATATATCTGCAGTCAAATCCTCTGGGTTTTGTCTGAGAATTTTGTGTTTGTAAGCTTTCTTGGCCTGTGTACTTTTAATTTATTTTGGGTAGCCAATCTCTGTATCTCTCTATCTCTCTCTCTCTGTCTCCTCTCTCTCTCTCTCTCTCTCTCTCTCTCTCTCTCCCTCTCTCTCTCTCTCTCCCTCTCTCTCCTTCCTCTCTCTTTCTGAGTGATGTAATGCCCCCCCCCTCCTCCTCCTTTCAGGGTGGAGCCTGCTGGAGTCAGATGGTTGACACCAGGTCTGAGGAAGTGTAAGTGTGTTTTTAATTTAATTCAATTCATCAAACTGTGACATCACTCCTTCAACCCTCTGATGTCATCATCAAAGTGCTGATTGGTTAATAACTGCAACTGTGTTGTTTCTCGTTCTCTCCATCAGATTCCTGTGAACTCACACTTGACACAAACACAGTGGACAGAAAACTCAAACTGTCTGACAACAACAGGAAGGTGACATGGGGGGAGGAGGATCAGCCATATCCTGATCATCCAGAGAGGTTTGACTCCTATCGTCAGCTGCTGTGTAGAGATGGTCTGACTGGTCGCTGTTACTGGGAGGTAGAGAGGAGAGGAGATGTTGTTATATCAGTGAGTTACAAAGGAATCCGCAGGAGAGGAACCAGTGATGACTGTATGTTTGGATGGAATGATCAGTCCTGGAGTCTGTTCTGCTCTGATGATGATTACTCTGTCTGTCACAATAAGAGAGGAACACACATCTCCTCCTCCTCTGTCTCTGGTAGAGTAGCAGACATCTCCTCCTCCTCTGTCTCTGGTAGACTAGCAGTGTATGTGGACTGTCCTGCTGGCTCTCTGTCCTTCTACACAGTCTCCTCTGACTCACTGATCCACCTCTACACTTTCAACACCACATTCACTCAGCCTCTCTATCCTGGGTTTGGGTTCTGGTTACCTGGTTCCTCAGTGTCTCTGAGTCCTCTGGAGGACTGAGAGTCTCCTCCTGTTTCTCACTGCTGATCAGTTGAGTATGTACAGGATCACACTTACAGAAATATTTCAGCTTATTGCTATGAACTAATGAATGAACTTTGTATGAAATAATTCAGAATGATTGAACAGATTCCTCGTGAACATTGTAAACTTCTTCCACTTCCAGTCCTTTAAAGATGGAAGCTGTGATCATGAAATTCTAAAAATGCCGTTGACTTGTGCCAATAGATTGCCAATAGATTTGAACTCTAATCACCCAATCATCCTCCCAGAAATGTAATAAAAAGTGGTGAGTGGCTAATTTTATTAATACCTGCTTACATTTAATAAGCGCTGTCACACTAAGAACCTAATAGCATCAGATTTGCCATTTATTGTACATTTTACCTGGGTCGATGTTCATGAGTGCAGTGGCCAAGTATGGAGTCTCCTTGAGGGTACGGACAGACCATGGGCGTTTTTCAATCTGTGTTCTTCTATTGACTTGTGTTGTTGTGTCCCTGTGAAACGTAATCTCGTGTTGCCAAAGTACTGTCCCAATACACAAGTTCGCATTTCACCGAGAACAGATAAGATTCCCGGAAATGTTCTTGACAAGCCCGTTTTACCGAGGATGCATTGCTTGGTAACTTGTATGAACTTCGCAGCACCTGTATCCCAACATTCATTTCGTCATTCAATGATGGTTGGATTTCCAGTACATAGACAACCGAAAAACGGGATAATTTTAACAATTTTCACCATGTTATTCATCACTAAATTCACTTCTGAGAACATTTTAGGCGAGAAATGAACGGTTTTAGTGCATATGCCTACTTATTTTTTAATTTAAACTGACTTAAACTTATACACTAATAATAGTAGGGATTGCGTTGCACTCTTTTGAATAAGTAAGGGGTGTTTGAGCTAAACCATAAACAATAAAATTAAAGCTCAATCAGTTTTATTTGTCAATATTATTGCAATAGTTGTAGCATTATGAGGTTTTCTTGTCCGGATATTGTTTTAATACGAAGTGGTTATATTGTTGTGGTTTTTATTTCTAGCTGGTATTTTGGAGCCCTGTAGGTATCCTCTGTGCTGGGAGTGTTGAGCAATAACAGGAAGAACGCATCGTCTCAAACTGTTAACAGCGTTTTCCGTGCTTGTGAACTTGCGAGTTCATTCTTCCAAGAACAGCCAGGAAGAACATTCTCCCCAAGAACACAAGTCCGTAGTTTGCATTCTTGAGATTGAGAAACACCCTAAGTATTATGTCTTGCCCGTGTCAAGTTTCTATTTTTTGTTAGTTTTTTTCCATTTCCTGTTTTATTTATGAACAAAACTAAATTCATGATATTCAGAAATCACACTATAAATACAGATGTTAAAATAGTAATTGATAATGAAACAATTGAAAAAGTATGAAAATAAATGTTTGGGTGTTGTTCTTGACCATAAACTCTGCAAGAAGCCACACATTAAATATCTGTGCATGAAGATGGCCAGGAGTTTTGGTGTATTGAGCAAAACTAGATACATCTTGAACCAAAATACATTACATACTCTGTACTGCACACTTATGTTACCATCTATATCTTATACTGTGTTGAAGTTTGCGGAAATACCTACAAAAGCAACTTACAAAACATTTTACAATTAGGATAATAAATTAAAAATAAAAACAATCGGTTTTTTAATTTACATTTGCTGGAATTTATCGACATTGTTACATTACCTTGTAACATACGTGCAATGTTTAATAAAAGAGATGGGAGATATCATCTAAAAGGACATAGTATGTTCAAGCAACCTCTTGTGTGAACTGCTGTTAAAAGTGTGTGTTTCAGTTTGTGGGGTGACCTTATGGGATGGACTGAACAATGACATCAAACAGAGCCATAATATCATTCAGTTAAAATAGATTAAAGAAATCATTACTTGACCAATACAGAAAAGAATAAACCGAAATATAGGATTGTAATTTGTAATTTAAAGGTATTGTTGTACTGTTGTAAGTTATTGTAAGACTGAAAGATTCTATGCTGTATTTGCATATCTATTTACTTTGTAATATGATTTTGTGAAATAAGGGGCAGGACTATTTGCTTCCACCTGCTCCTTCTCAAACTAATTATATATATATATATATATAAAAATTTTAGTTTCTTTGTTCTTCCATGTGTTTTATTGTGTTACTACCTGTCATCTGCTTTCCAACCTGTGTGATTACCTGTCCCCGCCCCTATGTCTTGCACCTGTGTCTCGTTGTCCCCCCTGGCTTGTGTATTTAAGTTCAGTTTTTCTTCTTCTCCTGTGCGAGATTGTCTGATTCCATGTGTGCAGCTTTTCAGCAGTGTTCCTGTTTCCATTTGATTTTTGACCATTGCTTGTCGGATTTCCCTTTGCCTGTCTTTTCCTGGACACTTTTGCTTGTAAGTTTTATTAGTCTTTAATTAAATCATTGAACTTAACTTCCTTGAGTAATGCATTTGTGGGTCCAATCCCTGGTGTGCTTGTCACCATGGTGGCAAGAACAATGACGTTAGGAAGGTTAGAGCAACAGCAGGCAAACTGCTTTAGCTCAGTCAACAAGAACATATACATGATTTTTAAATTATATAACTATACTGTAGTTCATATATTATATATAATATGTAGAAATAATAATAAAGGCGCATTTAATGTTGCCAGTATGAAAGGGGGCGTGGCTTCAACATAGGGGGCGGGCCAAATCATCACCAATGAAGAAGGAAGTCTCTGCTGCGTTCAATGATACCTCACACAAGGGTCTACACCAAACGGGTCATTAGTTATAAAAGGGGGCGTGGCATAAACATAGGGGGCGGGCCAAACCATCACCAATGAAGAAGGAAGTCTCTGCTGAGTTCAATGATACCTCACACAAGGGTATACCTTAAACGGTTCAAATGTTATGAAAGGGGGCGTGGCCTGAGTAAGTGGGCGTGGTCATATTATAGTGGGCGGCTCAGTATCACATGTAGACCACACATTCTGAGTTTCATGCAAATCGGATGATGTTTGTCATAAAAGGCGCATTTAATGTTGCCAGCGGGGGGCGCTATGACCAAAAGTCACTTTTGGCCTGTAGGTGTCCTCAGGCCTGGACCCTTGTCCATCGTGAGAAATTTCGGGCAGATATGACAACGTACACTCAAGTTACAACAACTTCTTTGTTCATCGCTAAACACTCAAAATGGCCGCCACGCCACGCCCACACCGTCTGACGAAAAGTTTTTCTTTTAATAACTTTTCATCGTTAAGGTGTTGGGATGGTACAGACCAAGTTTGAAGTCCATCGGATGAAATCTCTAGGAGGAGTTCGTTAAAGTATAGCACCTTGACTTTTAGTCCTACTTCCTGTTGCCACTAGAGGGCGCTATGACTTTAAGTAAATATCGGCCTTTATTTGTCCTCAGGGTCGGACTCTTATGAATCCTGAAAAGTTTCGAGGTAATCGGACAACGTACACTCGAGTTAAACCCACTTCCTGTTTCGGCGGGGCGAAACGCAAAAAATGGCTGCCACGCCCACGCCCTATGACGAAAAGTTTTTCTTTTAACAACTTTTCATCTTTAACGTCTTAAGATGGCACAGACCGAGTTTGAAGTTGATCGGATGAAATCTCTAGGAGGAGTTCGTTAAAGTACGACATGTGGAAATGGCCAAAATCGCACTAATTTCGAACATTTAATTCAAAATGGCGGACTTCCTGTTGGGTTTAGGGTATGGCTCTAATGAAGTTTTTGTACATCTTGACATGTTACATATGTGTACCAAGTTTCGTGATTCTACGTTAAACACACTGCAGTAACTTTCTAGGGGGCGCTAGCGAGCCATTTTTGTGTGCCTATTCCCGAAACCCTTAAAATACGTAGATATTCACCAGACTTGATGCGGCCGCCAAATTTGGTGAGTTTTTGAATATGTTAAGCCCCTCAAAAAGCTAATTCATTTGACGGGAAAATAATAATAGAAAGAAAAATAATAATTCCTTCAGTTTCAATAGGGCCTTCGCCGCTGTCGGCGCTCGGGCCCTAATTAAAAATAAAATAACACCCAATGTGACTACTATTTTCTTTAGGCTACTCAAACAAACAGCAAAGGAGATCTGTACTTGATTAGTGTGGCCTGACCTCCTCCTTTACTGATTGGGTGATTACAGTTCAAATCTATTGGCTGTGAAAACCACAGGGAGGAGTTGATTATCAAAACACCATCAGGGGTCCGTTTCTGGAAGGAAGTTTAACAAACTCTAGTCTTGCCTGACTTGGTCTAACCCTGATGTCTGAGTTGTCTTACCCTGAGATGGAAACTCTGGGTTTTCGGTTTCAGAACAGCTGATATAAGTTGGTTCAATCAACTCAGAGTAGGTTCATGCGCGTGCACCACCACAATAAAAAGGCAGCATGAATGGAGCCATGATACTACGATTCACCATGGTAACAACCACAAACGGGTCCGCGGAAATACTCATGCGCACAAACGGCGAGTTAAAAAACCAACACAGCGGCTGCTGCAAAAGAGAGAATTTGCGTGGGAGAAAATTGCTGCTAGAGTAAAT
Source organism: Perca flavescens (assembly GCF_004354835.1). Taxonomy (NCBI): domain Eukaryota; kingdom Metazoa; phylum Chordata; class Actinopteri; order Perciformes; family Percidae; genus Perca; species Perca flavescens. The sequence continues at coordinate 42,815,633 of NC_041333.1, forward strand.
GCGTATATTCCAATATAGTGTATTATTTTTAATTTTAATCATAAGTATAATATTACTGGTGAAATGGTAACTTACAATCTATTTCATTTAGGTGCAGTACTGTGGACGAAAAAGTACTACACCTACTAATCCCATTCTGAGGCTGCAGCACGATCATTAACAGAATTATAATTTATAATCATTTATTTCAAAGGGTTTACATCATTCACCTGCAATCCTATGGAACTCCTTTTTAATGGCTCTTACTGGTTTGAAACCAGGGAACACTACAAAAACATTTAAAACACGTTTCAGAGCGAGTCACTCTCTTCTGACGGCACTTTGCTACACATTGGCTTTAATAATATGATCCGCATCAACAATGTTGTAAAGAAAACTGCCGTTTGCAAAAAAACATAATGTGACAGAAATAATCTGCTGGGATGTAAGAGCATAGATTGGTGACGTTAGTGATATGAGGACGGATATGGTCATGTAGGCTGCATAACTGACTGGGAAGAAAAACGATACCACTCAAATAGGACTTTATCTGGAAATTAAAATGTCAGGGGTTTCAATATCATCTCCCGACATATAACGACCTGCGAAGTAAAGCAGCTTCTTCATCAACGGGATCGTCGACAAAAGGAAATGCCTTGTTAGTAGTTTAAAAAAAAACAAATAACATTTTATAGTCTGCCTAACATGGTTAGTAAACCAGCATATATTTTTTTTTATTCATGCCGATAACAAATGCGCCTGATAAAGACTGAATGAATGAATGAGTGAATGAGGAAATGAGAGAGTGCTGTGTCAGAGGGAGGAGACTGAGAGAAGAAAACCTGCTCACGACCAGGTTAGGTTCACAGACTCAGTGTATGTTACCATAGTAACTGACTCTGAGGTTAAGTCACCTCTCTTTCTGAAACAGAAAACACAGTTTCCCTCATCTCAGGGTTAATAAACTCAGAGTTTTCACTAAACCTGTTTTCTGAAACGGACCCCAGGTGTCTAATAAGTATCTTGTGGCGTTTATTAGACACCTGGTGACACCAAGAACGGTGTCCAAAACGCCGTGAGAATTGTGACGTATTATGACCCTTTTGGCTTTACATATTCGAATTGTAACATACGCCATCACCACGTTGCCATGGGAAAATGTCTCTAACATGCACTCGCTGCCTAGTCACCGCTGGTCTCTCGTCTGCAATCTCTATTAAATCAATTCATAAATCCACACGGTTTTTGCAGCGACAGGGAGGGTAGCCTGCTCTTTCACCTTCTGGGTATCCTTTGAATGACACAATCCACTCGCCATATTATTTAAGGAGCTTGCACACTGCTCCAACAAAAGCTAACAATCACCAACAGTTGAGTCAGTGTGGGCCAGCCGTCTGTGTTTGTTGCCGTTTGTTGGATGGAGTCGTTAGAGTTTATGTCCAGTCTGGTCTGGTGGAGTTGTTAGTGTTTGACACAATGGCAACATTCTCACTGCTCAAAATGCTGTCTCTAAAATGGGTGTTTTGTCTGGCAATTAGTGGAGTAACCATAGTGACTAATTCCTCAAGCTTGAGGAGCAAAATTCGCAAAAGCTGGAGTATCTTCTGAGCGAAGTTCTTGACACAAGTTAGTATAGACACCCTGTTTTGCATGTTGCAATATCCAAGGTTTACACCACAGTCTCCTCCTGACTCATTTTGATTGCCGTCTCTCCTGTACATGGCTAGTAGCTTTACCGGCCAGATAGACCAGAACTACTCTGGCCACATTCAACAACGTCTCCACTTCATCCATGTTATATTAAACCAAATATGAAAATGTAGGACTAGGTGACAAAAGTCGGTATTGTCTGTTCCTGTCTGGGCAGTGTGGACTGGCAGTTGGTTTTATGAACATTATAAAGAGGACCAACTGACAACAGGAGCTGCCATCTTTATAATGTTTGTTGGTATTTGTTGGATCAGTGTGCAAACTCAGTTGTGCAAAGGTCAGTTGGCCCAACGTCTGTGTCACTGCCCAATGTGAGTCGAGTGCAGATGTGAGTCGCACATGTAAAATAAGTTAAATAAATTACTGGTTGGAGCCTTGTTGGCATTGTCAGACATCACAACAAAGTTTGTTAACTTCTGCAGTTTGTTTAAAAGGTTTCTCTTTCCTCCTCTTCCTCCTTCTTTCAGCAGTGCTTGGGTAGTTTGCTTCATGTTGACTCTACTCTGGACAATGTCTGTCTCTCTGCACGCTCTCTGTCTGTCTGTCTCTCTGTCTGTCTGTTACTCTGTCTCTCTGTCTGTCTGTCTCTCTGTCTGTCTGTCTCTCTGTCTGTCTGTCTCTCTGCACACGCTCTCTGTCTGTCTGTCTGTTACTCTGTCTCTCTGTCTGTCTCTCTCTCTGTCTGTCTGTCTCTCTGTCTGTCTGTCTCTCTGCACACGCTCTCTGTCTGTCTGTCTGTTACTCTGTCTGTCTGTTACTCTGTCTCTCTGTCTGTCTGTCTCTCTGTCTGTCTGTCTCTCTGTCTGTCTGTCTCTCTGCACACGCTCTCTGTCTGTCTGTCTGTTACTCTGTCTCTCTGTCTGTCTCTCTCTCTGTCTGTCTGTCTCTCTGCACACGCTCTCTGTCTGTCTGTCACTTTCTCTGCTCCGTTTGTTGGAGCATTACAGCCTCGTCACTTTCACAGATGAGCAGTAGGTGAGATAATGGAATAGTCCAATGTACTGAGGTGGGGGGTTGGGAAACTAATGATTTGATGCCATTTTTGATGCCTTAATCATAAGTTAATGGGGCATTTTGGGGGCCCCTAGGTAGCTCGGGGCCCAAGGCAACTGCCGACCTTTGCCTAGTGGTAAAGTCGGCCCCTGGTATGAAATTCACTGAAGAAAGACAATCTTTATCAATCATCTCTGGTGCTTTAATAATAATAATTATATTTATTAAGAGTTTAATAAGAGAATATATTCTTAACAAATACAATTACAGTTTTTCTCATTTGCTAAGACACACTAAATGAAACTGGGATCCGCTTTATCTTCATCATCACATTATTAGCACAGCAGAAGTCTTCTCTTGCAAATGTTTTAACACTTTTTCATTTGTTTCACACATTTTTCACACCCTTCGTCAAAACAGTTACCACAGATCTCATTGAAAGACCCCAAACTCTATTGGATTCACTGTGTTGAACAAAAGGAAAACATCTATTCACAGCTGATAGAACGTACTTGCATAATTAAAAAACTCTATGCACCTGTGTGAAACTCATTTGCACAACTCTTCAATCAGCAATCAGTCCTCATCCATTTATAAAAAATATTTGCAAGCATGGATCAAAGAGGCCATGGAGTAAGAGGCCATGGCAGATGGGCCAGAGGGGCCAGAGGGGCCAGAGGGGCCAGAGGGGCCAGAGGAAGAGGAGCCCGTATGCGTGGTGGAGGAGCTGCAGCAGCAAGAGGAAAAAATCGAGTGTGTGTCTGTGTGTGTGTTTATCTGTGTGTGTGTATGTGTATGTGTGTGTGTGTGTGTATGTGTGTGTGTATGTGTTTGTGTATGTGTGTGTGTGTATGCGGGGCTTGACATTAACTTTTTGAGGCACTTGTCCTTCGGACAAGTGCATTTACGTTTCACTTGTCCATGAACAAAGTCACTTGTCCGGGTAAAGATTAATCATTTTATAATTTTTTTTGTGTTTTGCTAATGCAGAATTTGAAGAAACCATTGAAAGCATCCAAACACTATCAACATTAATACAATTCAGTTTAAACAGTAGAAACAAATGTGTCCCAAGAATAGATTTCCCCTTCAACAAGAAAAAAAAGGATCTCCAGACTCATAATACAAAGTTATACTTTTGCGCGGTGTGCAGAAGTTAATATATTGAGATTCTAGGTGAATATTTTGAAGTTTCTCATTACTTTCAGATTCCCAGTCAATATTCTAAGTTACTATGTCAATATATTGAGATATTTTGAGATATTGAGTCAATATATTGAGATTGTAAGTCAATATTTTGAATGTTCTCATTGCTTTGAGATTCTTAGTCAATATTCTGAGTTACTAAGTCCATATATTGAGATACTGAACCAATATGTTGAGTTACTAAGTCAATATATTACAATAATAAGCCAATATATTGAGATTAAGTCAATATTTTATAGTTTCTCATTAATTTGATATTCTTTGTTTATATTCTGAGATACTGAGTCAATATATTGAGATACTAATTCAATATTTTGACCAGAGGTAGTGGTGACTTGAACTTATACTATATCTAAAATAATTTTGTAGACATAACAATGGATTTTGCCACTAAATGTTGGTATTGTTTTTTCTTTCTACAATTCCACTTACCAAGGGATCCTTTAAAAAGGTGTAGCTACTTTACAGTTGATTATTACCTGATATTTAATCCGCTACAAAGCGAGTAGCGGAGCAGCGAGTAACGTTACGAGGCAGAGAGCCAGCCGTCAAGAGTCAAATTAACTTCATGCTTCATCCGCACAAAGCACACTTCTATCGCCACGGTGACAGCTTTATTCGCTCGTTTTCTGTGAACGATGTGGGGACGGGGGTAACGTTAAAGCGTAGTTAGCATGCTAACGTTAGCTAACTAACACCGGCTGCCTGGCTTGCTGGTTCGCGGTGCTTTCATGCTGTATCGCTTACAGAGAAGGAGCTGAACAGTGGGCTGGGTCTAACGTCAGCGGGCTGGGTCTAACGTCAGCGGGCTGGGTCTAACGCCAGCGGGCTGGGTCAACGTTAGCGGGCTGGGTCTAACGTTAGCGGGCTGGGCCCAACGTCAGCGGGCTGGGTCTAACGTCAGCGGGCTGGCTCTAACGTCAGCGGGCTGGGTCTAACGTCAGCGGGCTGGGTCAACGCGTCAGTGGGCTGGGTCTAACGTTAGTGGGCTGGGTCTAACGTCAGTGGGCTGGGTCTAACGTTAGAGGGCTGGGTCTAACGTCAGCGGGCTGGGTCTAACGTTAGTGGGCTGGGTCTAACGTCAGTGGGCTGGGTCTAACGTCAGCGGGCTGGGTCTAACGTTAGTGGGCTGGGTCTAACGTCAGCGGGCTGGGTCTAACGTCAGCGGGCTGGCTCTAACGTTAGCGGGCTGGGTCTAACGTCAGCGGGCTGGGTCTAACGTCAGTGGGCTGGGTCTAACGTTAGTGGGCTGGGTCTAACGTTAGTGGGCTGGGTCCAACGTTAGAGGGGCTGGTTCTAACGTCAGTGGGCTGGGTCAACGTCAGTGGGCTGGGTCTAACGTCAGGGGCTGGGTCCAACGTCAGGGGCTGGGTCTAACGTCAGAGGGGCTGGGTCTAACGTTAGAGGGCTGGGTCTAACGTCAGGGGGCTGGGTCTAACGTCAGTGGGCTGGGTCTAACGTTAGAGGGCTGGGTCTAATGTTAGAGGGCTGGGTCTAACGTCAGCAGGCTGGGTCTAACGTCAGCAGGCTGGGTCTAACGTTAGAGGGCTGGGTCTAACGTCAGGGGGCTGGGTCTAACGTTAGCGGGCTGGGTCTAACGTCAGTGGGCTGGGTCTAACGTCAGTGGGCTGGGTCTAACATTAGCGGGCTGGGTCTAACGTTAGTGGGCTGGGTCTAACGTCAGCGGGCTGGGTCTAACGTTAGAGGGCTGGGTCTAACGTTAGAGGGCTGGGTCTAACGTCAGTGGGCTGGGTCTAACGTTAGACCCAGCCCACTAACGTTAGATGGCTGGGTCTAACGTTAGTGGGCTGGGTCTAACGTCAGTGGGCTGGGTCTAATGTTAGAGGGCTGGGTCTAACGTCAGTGGGCTGGGTCTAATGTTAGAGGGCTGGGTCTAACGTTAGAGGGCTGGGTCTAACGTCAGTGGGCTGGGTCTAACGTCAGTGGGCTGGGTCTAACGTCAGCGGTCCGCTCTCCCGCTGCTGCTCGGTCTAACGTTAGTTAATGTATTTGTTTCAAATCGGTAAAGTAAAATCTGTAACATAAACGGAATGAGTGGCACATAATAACGTATATAATGCTTCATCCACACAAAGCACACTTCTATCGCCACGAGTGACTTCTGTTTTCAGCTTGTTTTCTGTGAATGATGTGGGGAGGAGGTAACGTTAAGGTGGAGTTAGCAAGCTAACACCGGCTAGCTCGCCGTGCTTTCATGCTGCTTCGCTTTCGGAGAATGCGCTGAACAGCGGGCTGGGTGTCAGTACCCGATCCGTTCCAACTGCACAATCCGTTCTGCGCATGCGCTGTGGTACGATGATTTACGACACTACCCGATCTGTTCCCACACTAGCCTCCACGGGAAGCTAACGTTAGTTTAGCTAATAGCTCATTCACGTTAGTTTAGCTAACAGCTAATTCGGGCGGACCGCTAGGTGATTATAGCGGTCTACCGTTAGCCTCCACTGGGAAGCTAACGTTACTTTAGCTAAAAGTTCATTTGGCTAACCGCTAGCTGATTGTAGCGGTCTGCCGTCCGTCAGCCTCCACAGTTAAGCTAACGTTAGTTTAGCTAACAGCTAATTCGGGTAACCGCTAGCTGAGACAGCATGCAAACTTTTAAAAGACCCTCAAAATAAAACTTGAAAACAAACGTTAACATGTATAACAGCTGTTACGTCAGTTCTGCTTTACTTGTGCTCATTTAAAATACAATCACTCAATACTGTAATAATAATAAATAATAATAAACGTCTTTATTGTTACTGTAAAGTCTTAATGTAGCGGTAGCTGCTTTTCCCGTTATGTTTGACTTAACGTTATTTTAGACTGAATCTAGCTGTCCGTTCTGGCTCCGTGTACTTGGCGAGAAACGGCCAGTTTCCCGATCACCATTAGTAAATAGGAAAACAACACACGGAAAACAACACATTGTTCGTTTTCGGTTTTGATATTAAAAAACGGAAAACGAAAAACTATCTCGTTATCCGATTGTCTTTGATGTGTTTGTAGATGGAACTCGGAAATTAAATCGTGTGTATAAATCTTATTCCTCATTCATGTTTTTCGTGACCCGGAAGCGATCGTAGGTACACTCTTAGAAGAGATGTGTTAAAAAATGACACACAAAAATGTGTTGTTACACATTTAACACATTGTGTGTGGATTTCTACATAATAGTGTAAAACATGTGTAAATAATGTAAAAAGGCTTAACACAGTTGATGTGTTGGACAGTGAATCTGAATTCTGCCCAGCAACAGCGTCATCCTTTTTTCGCGGTCATCCATATTCGCGCCACAGTGAGTCGCTAAAGAAAACTGCCACAGTCCTCTCCAAGGAGAAGGGTTAGGATGGAGACTCCAAACTCCACGGTAAGCACTATTTTATCTTAACATAATGCAAATATCTCGACGTTTTCGAAGCGTCTGGAAGTTGGTGATCATCTGACAAATACGATATTTTTTGAGTTATCTGGCAATGTCAGGGTTTAAAGTATTTAGAGCCGTTAGATCTAGCTAGCTAACATTAGTTAACATCACATTAGCTAGCTAGCCGCAACTATCGTACATTAATTTAAAATCAAAATATCAGTGCTGTAACTTTAATAATCTGTAGCCACAGTATTTAACGTCTTAGGTCGGTTGCTGGAAGTTAACTGGCGGTTACCGAACGTTAACGTTATTACCCGTTATTCCTGAACGTTACCGGAGCCTTCATACTTGGCTCTCATATCGGTTTTATTTTTGCCTTAAATGGTACAGTAATCTCAACTGGGAATATAGCTAAAGCTGGAGACTTGTCATCGAACCAAAATGTAAAGGTAAATTTGCCATGTAGCTATATAATCTGCCAACTAACGTTAAATCATAAAAAGATAAGCGTTAGTCTTATTCAGGGGCCTTCTAATGACTGGCGATACCAAACTTCCATTGGGATTTTGAAGTTTATTTTTACCCGGCTAATTACCAAAAATGACACCATGTATAACTAATTTTGAGACATTTTAGTAAGACAGTGCTTTGCTTCTGTTAAGTCGGCATGAAATCTGGTAAACGGGGATCGGAGTACCAACGGTCGAAAAACGTCAATAATTAGGCGGTGACAGATTTGTAGCCTCCGAGCTCAAGACCGCTCCTCGCTTTTCTGCTCCTCTTACTGTTGTGAAATCATCTTAGAAATTTTAAGTAAAGCATTAAAGCTGTTTATTTATGAAAATTAGGGGGGGGTTACTGCCCCCCACACAAGTAACGTTAGACCATATTTAACGTATATGTGTGTGTGTGTGTGTGTGTGTGCGCGCGCGCATCTGTCTCTTTGTGTGCGTGTGCATTTGTGTCTGTGTGTGTGTGTGCGCGCGCGTGCATCTGTGTCTTTGTGTGTGTGTGTGTGTGTGTGTGTGTGTGTGTGTGTGTGTGTGTGTGAGTGAGAGAGAGAGAGAGTGAATGAGGGTCTGACTAGTCCGATTTCACAGCTTTTTCACCTGTCCAGATTGGACCAGGTCCACTATACCTAGACTTGTCAAATCGGCACTATCATGGTTTTGATTCTGGACCTGGTCCAATATGGGCAATGTGATAAAAGCAGTGAAATCTCAGTTTTTTCATTTTCATAAATACAATAAAGCTTTCACAAATGTGAAATGGGTTTCAGCTTTAATGGTTTACCTAAAATGTCTAACATGATATCACAACAGTATCCTAAGAGGTGCAGTGCAGAAAACCGTGGAGTGAAATGTAAGTTACATTTCCCTTAAATGGCGAATCAGAGGCTGCGAATCTTATATATTTAATCACATTTGACTTTGCAATTAGTACAATTATCAATATCACAATCAATTAGATTTGTACTTTAATTTTTTTCATTTTTGCAGGAAGGGAGACATGGGCGCAGGAATCTGTGAAAGTTCTTGCAACTACTTTTAAGAATGGAAATGAATTGAAAAGAAAAATTTACAGTGTCCAAAGCACAACAGAGCTTCTGGAAAAACAAGTGAATTGGGATTTGTCCTTGACGGATTTTAAAATTTAACACAGATTTCCAAGAGTTTACTGATGTTGACAGTAGTGTGCAGATAAGTAACCTTGACAGATTCCAAGTGCACTTTTCAGAAGCATCCCATCTTCAAACTGTCCCAAGAGAAGTCTGTCAAACGAGGTACATTTTTACCATAATTTATTTTGGATCATGTGTATAGCTAGTCAAATTGTGTTTCAGAAGAGTCAGACAGACTACAGAGAAGACAGAGAGTCTTAACTTTCTGCTCTGCTCTTAATTATCTGTTCAGCCTACACAGGAGCCGGATCAGCAGGCTGGTCTGAGGCCTCTGCTTGAAATGAAAGTTCCAGAAATATTTGATGAACTCCAAACTAAGGCCATTGTTACAGAGAAGACCCGAATGAAACTCATTAAAGTTTGCATCTCTGACTTAGTGGAGAAGCATGGATTGTAAGTACAGTATATGAACATGAACTATATATTATTTTTTGTATCTTATAAGAATGGTTATCTGAATAAGCCCACTTGTCATGATTGGACTATTTTAAAATGTACAGCATATGTGCATTGAATGTAATTGTGAATGTCGTAAGTGTATACATTACAATGGGGGATAAAGTATAAAGACATTCTCATTTGCTTGATACAGGGCACATTTTTGTTAACAGTTGCTTTTTCATCACACATTTGACAGTAAGGACTTGTCATGTCATTTTTAAAAAGAAGAAGAAAAAAGGTCTCATGAGTTGTTGTCTGTTTGTTTGTTTGTTCCACTAGTTATCCGTCCACTATTGAAAAGGTGGTTCTTGCAAAGAACATCATCACCATCTTCCCATCGCTTAAAGTCCAAATTGATGGCAGAGGAGAAGGCTTTGTGAGTATAAAGTTGCTTAGTTGAAAAGTGGGTAGAGCTAGCTATGGGTGTGCAATGCTTAAATATTGAAACAGGGAAATAATCAAGAATGTTATAAAACACATTGGATGATCAGTTCTACTTCCATTCAATGATATTCTGTAACTGTAATAATTATTTAAAGGAGCAATATGTACCGTATTTTCCAGACTGTAAGTCGCTCCGGAGTATAAGTCGCATCAGTCAAAAATGCGTCATGAAGAGGAAAAAACATATATAAGTCGCACTGGACTATAAGTCGCATTTATTTAGAAATTAATTTCACAAAATCCAAGACCAAAAACAGCCTTTTTCATCTGTCAACTACACAATAGCACACAGAACAACTACCAGGGCGTGGAGGCGTAACTGCACCGTGACAAGCACATTGAATCGCGATAAGCCGATTAGCTTTCTTTGTTTTCTATATTGCAGTAAGAGTTACCTTTTCTCCAGTCCCTCACAAGTTTCTCTCTCACTCCAAACTTTCTTTCTGCTGCTCGATTACTGTTTTAGGCTGCACAGAGATATCGACAGGGGCAGGGCTCTGCAGCCTGCGTAAAGTCACTGTTTCTGGGTTAGTGGACAACCAAAGGCCGCTGCCCTGACTGAGCTCTGGGGGCTCGGGCGGGCCACTGCCCGTCCACTAACCCAGAAACAGTGACTTTTCGCCGGCCGCGAGAGCCCTGTGCGCTGCCGATATCTCTGTGCCCGAGGAGCAGTGCTTCGCTGTAGTCTACTTCCACCAAATATAGTCCCAGTCAATATCTGCCTAGGAAATCATCTAGTCTTAATCTGCATTGCTATTTTTATTTGAACACGCAGGCCACAAGAAGTAATGAGGTTTTGTTGATGTTGTTGTTGGGGTCACTTTTACTCGCGACATGCTACACGGTCACTATAGATTCCATTCATTACGCTTAAGCTAAGCTAGCAGCGGTGCCGCTGGACTAAGACAATGCATGCACCGAGACAAAAATGCATTTAAATATAGAGGAGACGGTGAATAACCCTATTTCATCAAGCGGTGGCGTATTCCTTTAAATCATAAAATGACCACAATATGTCATCAGATATTAAGGAAACATGCTAGGTTGAAATACTTTCTTTTCTGACAACAATGCTAAAGCCAGTATTTTCCGTTTTGAAATTTCCATTCCGGTCCGAAAATTATTTGATATGTCTTTTTCCCATCTTAAATCTCAGGAGCATTTCTTCGATCCAGCATCACACTCTGGGTTTTTGGAGATGAGACTTCGCAATATCCGCCGGAAGCTAGAGGAAGGCCAGCGGCGTTACAGTAGACACAAGAGGTGCCGAGATGTTGAAGAGATGTCAAGTTCTGTGCAGGATGAAGGGGACGGCAGCGAAGTCAGAGAGTTCATCAACCTGATGAAAAGGCTGAGGCCTTCTGCAGAAAACATGTCCTCAATCAAATCAGCGATGCAGAAAACATTCACCTGGCGCAGATCGTGGATATCCAAACATTCCCCCCCATGGAGGAAATCTTGCAAGAGTATCCACGCTTCTTGGATATACCAACACTGGTAGGTGTCTTTTGTACCCTTGCTTAAACCGAATGCAGCAATCAAACTTATGTGTACATGTAGATTAAAAGCAATTATAAACAAGTACCGTGTTTTCCGGACTATAAGTCGCACTTTTTCCTACTTTGGCGGTCCTGCAACTTCTAGTCAGGTGCGACTTATATATCAAAATATATATAATTTAACATGTTTTTACATGTTAATTCATACTGAAAACATTACCGTCTACAGCCGAGAGAGGGCGCTCTAGGCTTGGGACAACTAGAACGCTGCTGCTAAAGACAACTGAGAAAGAAAAGAGACAAACTGCAGGTAGTAAAATATGCAGCCCGAAAACGGTAATGGAGCAGCAGAAAGAGAGTTTGAGATGAGGGAGAAACTTATGAGGGAGACTGGAGAAAAGGTGACTCTTACTGCAATGGAGAAAACAAAGAAAGCTAATCGGCTAATCGTGGGCTGAAAGATGGCCAGAGCTGGAGGAAGGAGTCTGGAGGGGCTCGATTCACGGTGCAGCAACCGTCTCCACGCCTTTTAATACCTCCGTGCTCCACGCCCTGCTAGCTAGTTGTTCTGTGTGCTATTGTATAGTTCAATAACTGTTAATGTGTTACGGTAACACGGACACCCACCGTATTCAGCGTATTTTTCTGTGTGCTATTGTGTAGTTGAATAACTCTTGTATTTATAATCTAAATAAATGCGACTTATAGTTCAGTGCGACTTATAGTCCAAAAAATACGGTAATGATAAATTGAAGAGGCTTATATATTATGTGTCTCTGTCCACTGCAACCACCCAGCTTGATACAGAGTTTGGTAAAATGCATCAAGGAAAGGGGGGACCTGTTCCTAAGGCGGTGGGAGGCCAGCATCATGTCAAGCTGAAAGCTGTTGCCGCCAGGGAGAAGGGTGATGTTGCATCTCTTGTTGAAGGGATGGAAGACCAAACTGATGGTATTTTTGTTACATTTAATTTCTTCAATTTTTCCACAAAATTATTTAATATGCTTATGTTTACCTCTCTTCTTCCCCAACCACACCCACCCGATTCTTGTTTGCAGATGAGAAGTGCTACATTATGTTGGTTGTCCTTACTCATCTCCTTCCACCAGTTGCAGCAAGCCGCTGTAGCGTCAAGTCTGCGATTACACAACTCGTTGATTTTGTGCCGGTATGTTTGATGGGAATCTTGAGTTAATGTTGATAATCCTCGACAGGGGTGTCTGCACATCCTTAAATTGTCTTAAATTCAATTTTATGAATATTAGGCCTTAAAAGTCATTATAGTCCACATTTCTGATTTAAATTTGTTTTAAAGGAACACACCGACTTATTGGGATCTTATTCACACGTAACCCAAGTCGATACAGACCCTTCTCATCTCAGTGCGTGCTGTAACGCTGTCGGACGTCTCCAAGCGGCATCAGGCATCACATAACATGCAGGTAACTGGTTCCACCTAACCTACTGCTCCCAATAAGTGACAAAATAACTCCAACATGTTCCTATTTACATGTTGTGATTTATAGAGTCACAGCGTGTACAAAAACAACGTACCATGAGACACAGCCATCTTCTAACTGTAAACAAACCGGGAACTATGTTCATTCTGCTGCTTAGGCGCAGTGATTTGCTTTGCAGCAAGCCTGTCTCCTCCGCCCAAGCAGCAGAATGAACATAGTTCCCGGTTTGTTTACAGTTAGAAGACGGTGTGTGTCTCATGGCACGTTGTTTTTGTACACGCCAGACTCTATAAATCACAACATGTAAATAGGAACATGTTGAGTTATTTTTTGTCACTTATTGGGGAGCAGTAGGTTAGGTGGAACCAGTTACCTGCATGTTATGTGATGGCCTGATGCCGCTGGAGACGTCCGACGCGCGTTACAGCACACACTGTTAAAAATGACACAACATGTGTTGAATTTAACACAACATGTGTTGAATTTAACACAACATGTGTTGAATTTAACACAACATGTGTTGTCCCTGAGCACACTCTGTAGATGTGTTAAAATTCAACACATGTTGTGTCATTTTTAACACATCACTCTTAGAGTGTAGCAAGCGGCTGCATACCCGAAATCATTTGGACACCATGAGACCCATGAGGCCCCAGCCGGGCAGTTAGAACGATCTACGGACATAAACGTGTTTTTTAGACGAATATGCCTGTTCTATATCAGAAAAAGAGAAAGAATGGAAGTCTTGTGGGGATACAGCAGCTGTGTTGGGTTCACAGTGTGGAACGACACGGGCTTTCTGAGAGGAGTGTCCCGAGGTGGTGTGATCAGCTGGGACTTGTGTGTATGTGTGTGTGTGTGTGTCTCTGTGTGTATGTGTGTGTGTGTGTGTGTGTGTGTGTGTGTGTGTGTGTGTGTGTGTGTGTGTGTGTGTGTGTGTGTGTGTGTGTATGTGTGTATATGTGTGTGTATATGTGTGTGTGTGTGTGTGTGTGTATGTGTGTGTGTGTGTGTGTGTGTGTGTGTGTGTGTGTGTGTGTGTGTATGTGTATGTGTGTGTGTGTGTGTGTGTGTGTGTGTGTGTGTGTGTGTGTGTGTGTGTGTGTGTGTGTGTGTGTGTGTGTGTGTGTGTGTGTGTGTGTGTATGGGGAGCTCAATGTTGAGAGTTAGAGTGGGAGTCAGAGTGGGGAGCTGAAGCACGATTCTCTGAAAGGTTTCCAAACAAATTGCTCTCTCCCTCCTACAGTTTTCACTCTTTCATACATCAGTTGGTCAAATATAGCAGTATAGGCGCTTGTTCGTATTATGACCTCCACAGGTGTCAAACACACAGGAATGATTCACATCGGCTCTATTCATCGGCCCTATTTAGACATCGGAACGATACCGATGTGTAAAAAATGACCATATCGGCCGATATTATATCGGCGGACGATATATCGTGCACCACTACTGCCAACCAATGAAACGAGTTCTAGCCAATCAGATGCAAAGTAGGGCGGGTCTTTTGCGAAATGTTAACGCGGCTAAAATAAGCGGAGGCCAAGTTTCTCATACTTGGAGCATGTAGATACCATAGAGGTAGATAGAGGCAGCTTTAGTTGAGAAAGGAGTTAAAACAAATGGCGCTGGGCATGAATAGAGGACAAGAAGAAAAGGGAGGAGACGGGAAGCCGTTTAGCACTTGGTGTCTCAAACTGAGGGGCCAGGAGCTTCTGCAGCTCAACAAGGCCACGTTTTTAATAAATGTAAGTAAAGCAGCTATATATCAACATGGACAAAATCTTGAATGTACTAATTTCGCTCTTTTGATGCTGACCTGGCCAAAGTAGTAAAGTTTAGTTTTCACAATGATTCATTGTAGGATTATGATATTATTGCAACATGTAAATCTACATGGACTCTTAATTTAACATATGGTTGGAAGAAGTAAAAATTGATCCAAAACGTTTTAGTCTTTAAACATTATGACTTTTATTATTGTTTTGCCAGTCAAATTAACTTTAATGAGTGCATATTGAAATATTACACTGTTGGTTGGCAAACAATGCATCTCAAAATGCATCAGATTGATGCTTTAAAATCTGGAATATTTAAACTTTTCTCCCGGGGGAGCATGCCCCGGACCCCCCAGAGGGGTAATATCCTTCTCACCTTTTTCACCCCTGACCCATTCTCATGCCTGCATAAGACTTCCAGCTTTCAGACCGGTTGCTCACATCCCGTTTCGTGGTCTCTCTCAGCTGGAGGCTGCTCAGTAACGCTCAGCCCGCGCAGCTCACCGGGAAAGTGCTTCTAATATCCTCCGCTGGTCTCCGTCCAGAGACACGGGTTCTGTTGGTCTCTTCTTATAGAGACTGTCTAGGAGGGGAACCTGTCTCCACTTCTGCTACGCCCACCGGCCTGTTCTCAGAAAAGTGCAGGAAGGCGGCGTGATGCGGTTGCGACACAGTACATGTGAGTCTGACGAGAAACGTGACCCAAAAAGAGATCTATGGAAGCATTCCTACTAAACCCCGAGATGATCGTTGACCACACTGCAGGGATTTCAGTCACAGAGTGGTGAAAGTAACACTTTCTCAGATCCTTTTTAGGCTACTTAAGCAGGGTTCAAGATGAACTTCTTCTCCCACCAGCCAAATGGCTAGTGAATGTTCAAATTTGACGAGCCACTCAATAGATTACCGTTGTTGTTTTGACATATGAGTGAAGCAAATCTACCAGCCACTTGCATATTTTACCAGCATTTGGCTAGTAGATGGTGCTAACTTTGAACCATGTTCTTAAGTAAAAGCAGAAACATACTGCTGTCTGAAAATACTCAATTAAGTAAACGTCCTGAATTCAAAATGTTACAAGAGTAAAAATACATTAGTATAGCAGCAAAATGTACATAAATAACAAAAGTAAAAGTACTCATTGTGCAGCAGTGTTATATTATTAAAGTATATTTTATTTTTTTTGTTGTGTCACTAACTAACATGAGAGATTTGAATGTTCTTCATTAGTGTTGGGCCCTTTATATATACTTTGGGTAAGTTATCAACTACTGCATCATACCATTGTATCAAATGTTTTTTAAATAATAATACACTATTTATATAGCACATTTCAAGTGCATAGAAAATCTTAAAAAAGAAAAGGAAAGAGCAGATAATTTAAACAAAAGAATAGAATATTAAAATATATTTTATGTCAAATCTTCATCTGAAAAGTAACTAAAGCTGTCAAATAAATGTAGTGGAGTAGAAAGTACAATATTTCCGCCTGAGATTTAGTGGAGTGGAAAAATAAAGTAGCATCACATAGGAATACTCAAGTAAAGTACAAGTATCTCATAATTGTCGTTAAGTAAAGTAAGTTTAAGTAAACTTAAATTTAACCTGTAGCCTAACCTGCACAGTCTATTGTGTGCTACTGAATCAACCGGAGGAAAAAGCACAGAGATGCTACCTGCTGAGGGGCAGAATAGAAATGTTATTTTTTTAAGTTGGATAGACTATATCATAATGTTAGATTCCCTCTCAGCAGTTAGTAGATGGTTTATTTTTTATAAAAGTCTTAAGCTTAATCGATTGAAAACTTTACATAAAAGCAAAGTGACAATAGAAAAGCTGTTCACTCTGTTCCTTTAAAAATGCTCTTGGTCTAAAGTATTTAGATTGTGTAGGTTAAAGCCTTCTTACAACTTGAATGCTGTGTTAGAGAACAGAAGAGCTGCTGGGCTGAGCAGAGCATGGAAACCTGTGGGAAAGGTCGACCTTTACGGCAGAAAAAAGGGGGTGATATGGCCGGACATCTTTTTCAGTGAAATTATTTTGTCTTGCTTTAATCCCTGTATCTGTGTATCTCTTTTTTTGACTACGCACCAGTAAGGTATTGAGCACCGTGGCATTTTCAATTTAAAGTAAATTAGAGGGAAAATGCAAGGAATCTCTTTGTCCTGGACTGCACTATTTTGAAAACTGCTCATCTAATTATTTTAATACTAAATAAGCTTAAATCAACATATAAATAATAACTTGTTTTACCCAAATAATGCTGGTTCCATTTGCATTTCAAATCTGAAGCCTGCATTGTACCACTGAAGCCTCGTTCATCAGTTATTGCTTTTAGTTCATTTTGGCATTTTAATGTGAAAAATGTGCATCATTTTATGATAATGTGTACACACCTCACAAAGCTATTATATATTAATTAGTAGGGTTGGGCATCGTTTGGATTTTAACGATTCTGATTCCAATTCCTACTTCTGATTCCGGTTCTCATCGATTCTTGATTCTGATTCTTTGAGGGTGGAGTTGAAACGGGTCACATGCTTATTTCACAAATAAGAGGAAAGATTTATTTAGATTCAAAAGGTGGGTAGCAGTGTGACGGGGCTTTATCAACGTAAAATAAAGCCACGCTGGAGCTCCGCTTACTGAGCTCCATGGCTGCAGCACAACAAGCACCTGGTCGCTACGGAAACCTAGACTTGCGCATGTTAAATTTGGATCCCATGATCAGATTTGAAATTCTCGATGCCCAACCCTATTAATTATGATCATGAGGGAGTAATAAAATGTATTATTAAGTTCAAGTACTTCATAAATATTTTCTTGTGCTAAAAACCCATAACGATGATCCATCATATCCTTCATACTGTTGCCAATATGGAAGGTTGAAGTTGGCCATTGTTTAACTGTAAATGGTGTTTACAGAGAATATGTTTTTAATGTTAGCTCATACTGTCAACCACATTTTTTTTTTTGACAGAGGCTCTTAAGAAGAATTCGTTGGTGAACCAGCAGGAGGCAGAGAGGGCACTGTTGAAATGGCTCACTGGGGCAAGAGACAGAGGAGGAGGACGAAGGGCATCCAGACAGCCAGGGCCAGATTAAAAGGTACTGAGCAGTGGTGGAAATGAGTGAGTGCAGAAAATTACAGTTAAACTGTTAAAATATCTTCAGTTACACGACAAAACGTTGACACACTGT